>NC_031965.2:8425094-8542457 GCF_001858045.2 Oreochromis niloticus
TCAACTCACAGCCCGACACACACCCAAAAACAGCCGAGAGAGCACAGACTACGCCCGAGAGGTGTGATTGCAGATGCCCCTCAGGTGGGTCCACCTCCCCTGCAGCGGCACTGCAGACCACGCCCCGCCACACATATCAAACACGTAAAATAAATATTTATGCACTTTTGCATTCACTTTTTGTTTTTGTTATTTTTACACAGTGTTCTGAATGATGAACAATGGTCTACAGCCAATCTTGTGTATTATTATACAAACTTTGGTTGTAAGATTCAGATAACTATTTAATAAAGCTAATATTTTATACAGGGAGTGCAGAATTATTAGGCAATGAGTATTTTGTCCACATCATCCCCTTCATGCATGTTGTCTTACTCCAAGCTGTATAGGCTCGAAAGCCTACTACCAATTAAGCATATTAGGTGATGTGCATCTCTGTAATGAGAAGGGGTATGGTCTAATGACATCAACACCCTATATCAGGTGTGCATAATTATTAGGCAACTTCCTTTCCTTTGGCAAAATGGGTCAAAAGAAGGACTTGACAGGCTCAGAAAAGTCAAAAATAGTGAGATATCTTGCAGAGGCATGCAGCCAGTCTTAAAATTGCAAAGCTTCTGAAGCGTGATCATCGAACAATCAAGCGTTTCATTCAAAATAGTCAACAGGGTCGCAAGAAGCGTGTGGAAAACCAAGGCGCAAAATAACTGCCCATGAACTGAGAAAGTCAAGCGTGCAGCTGCCAAGGTGCCACTTGCCACCAGTTTGGCCATATTTCAGAGCTGCAACATCACTGGAGTGCCCAAAGCACAAGGTGTGCAATACTCAGAGACATGGCCAAGGTAAGAAAGGCTGAAAGACGACCACCACTGAACAAGACACACAAGCTGAAACGTCAAGACTGGGCCAAGAAATATCTCAAGACTGATTTTTCTAAGGTTTTATGGACTGATGAAATGAGAGTGAGTCTTGATGGGCCAGATGGATGGGCCCGTGGCTGGATTGGTAAAGGCAGAGAGCTCCAGTCCCACTCAGACGCCAGCAAGGTGGAGGTGGAGTACTGGTTTGGGCTGGTATCATCAAAGGTGAGCTTGTGGGCCTTTTCGGGTTGAGGATGGCGTCAAGCTCAACTCCCAGTCCTACTGCAAGTTTCTGGAAGACACCTTCTTCAAGCAGTGGTACAGGAAGAAGTCTGCATCCTTCAAGAAAAACATGATTTCATGCAGGACATGCTCCATCACACGCGTCCAAGTACTCCACAGCGTGGCTGGCAAGAAAGGGTTTAAAGAAGAAAAACTAATGACATGGCCTCCTTGTTCACCTGATCTGAACCCCATTGAGAACCTGTGGTCCATCATCAAATGTGAGATTTACAAGGAGGGAAAACAGTACACCTCTCTGAACAGTGTCTGGGAGGCTGTGGTTGCTGCTGCACGCAATGTTGATGGTGAACAGATCAAAACACTGACAGAATCCATGGATGGCAGGCTTTTGAGTGTCCTTGCAAGAAAGGTGGCTATATTGGTCGCTGATTTGTTTTTGTTTTGTTTTTGAATGTCAGAAATGTATATTTGTGAATGTGGAGATGTTATATTGGTTTCACTGGTAAAATAAATAATTGAAATGGGTATATATTTGTTTTTGTTAAGTTGCCTAATAATTATGCACAGTAATAGTCACCTGCACACACAGATATCCCCCTAAATAGCTAAAACTAAACACAAACTAAAACTACTTCCGAAACATTCAGCTTTGATATTAATGTGTTTTTTGGGTTCATTGAGAACATGGTTGTTGTTCAATAATAAAATTATTCCTCAAAAATACAACTTGCCTAATAATTCTGCACTCCCTGTATGAGAGTAAGAAAGAAAAGTATATCTTGTGTCCACCTTTCTCTGTTAATGCCCTACCTGGCCCCCTGGCAAAAGCTTGCTAGATCCGCCCCTGCACAGTTACCAGCTGTCAGCTAAATAAAAAAAGGAGCTTGGTGTTTATTTCTCTCAGAAACAGTTCATAACTTCCCTTCAACTCATTCATGTCACCGAAAAAAAAGGTAAACCTGTTTCTCCATCACCAGTTCAGCTCTGATGATTCAGTAAGGTCATCTCCTGGTTTCGACCAGCCGCTTCTACAGCTGTGGCTCCAGCAAACATCAGCTGATACTAGAAATTAAAATCAAATGAATTCTAACAACAGCTGATCAAGCTTAAACGTGCTGCTGTTGTTTAGCGCGATAAACAAACAAGAGAGAAAAGCCGATCATTGATCAGTTTCATGACTGAAGTTTGAACAGGCGAGAGAATGACAGGGGAGGCTGTCATAAAGTTCAACATCAGTAACTTAGCGCGCACACAGCTGTATAGAAACTCCATCGTGCTAGCTACCACGCAGTACGAGTTATTATAACTGATTGTAAAAACGAAAATAAACTACACCTAAACTCGGTTTATATCTGACCCAAATAGAGTGCAGGTCATAACTTCTTACCTGAAATTCAGTTCACCTCACGCTCCGACCGGCAGCCGCCTGCTTCTCCTGCCTTCGGTTTCCCTGATCCACGATCTACCACCGGTCGATCGGCGGTCGCCTCGCCGCCTCGTTCCCCGCATGTTCTTTCTGACACACACCGGTGGATAGCTGCCCTCGGTTGTAGCTCCGCGTCAGCGACTACCAAACAACTCAGTTATTTTTTCCACATCGACCAGCATCTGGACAATCCACCGCCTTTCACTGTTTGTACCGTTACTAAAAAAAACCCCTCATCGGCTCATAAAAACGAAAAATAAGTCCAGCTATGACCCTGAGTCAAAAAGACAGCCAGCTCGGGTTAGCTAGCTACCTGTCTAGCTCTTTGCAGCACCGAAAACATCAGAGCTAATATGGGATGTCTTGGTAACACGAGCAGATATTTGAAGTTTACATCTGGCCAATCCACCACCTTTCACTGTTTATACCGTTACTAAAATGAATAAATAAATAAATCATCGGTCCATATAAACGAAAAATAAGTCCAGCTAAAACACATACTGTCGGCGAGCGACCGGGTGCTGACACGAGTTTCACCCGCCTCAATATAAGCCAAGCCTGGGTGCTTTTTCACGAAGGGTCGCTAGCGGTGCTAGCTAACTATGCTAGCGGCGCTAGCTAGCTAGCCGGCTATCAGCAACACATAAGAGAACTGCTGCTAAATAAACTACACCTAAACTCGGTTTATATCTGACCCAAATAGAGTGCAGGTCATAACTTCTTACCTGAAATTCAGTTCACCTCACGCTCCTGCCTTCGCTTTCCCTGATCCACGATTGACCTCCGCGTTAGCAAACACTGGTCGATCAGCGGTCGCGGCATGTCCTTTCTGTCATACACCGGTGGATAGCTGCCCACTGTTGTAGCTCCGCATTATAGCACCACCAAACAACTCAGTTATTTTTTCCACATCCAGCTGTAACTCCGATTCTGTGCGAGCATTTGCGAGAGACCGGGGAGGTGAAAGGAGAGAGAGAGTCCCCTCGCTGTCCATTTGCAGCCAAGTGCGGCAGCTAGCTAGGTAGCCGGCTAGCTGTCAGGCAGGACCGAGGTCGTCAGAGCATTGTCGCTAATATGGGATGTCTTGATAAAACAAGCACATATTTGAAGTTTACACACCTACATTCTCGCCTGAAAATATCTTAAAAGTTTATTTTGTGACCTAGAAACACTAATAAAAGACATATAAAACGAAGTGGTGGCCGCCATTGTTTAACTCGGCAGAGGTGTGCTATGAATTGTGGGATATGGAGTTTTCCACCAAGCATAGAAGCCATTGTGTTTACCGTAACTATTCAATGGTTCGCGCAACCTTAAAACCTCCAATGGTTCCTGAAAGCAGCGAGGGTGCGCGCGCCATTGATATTGTCGTCATTACGGTATCCAAATAAGGGTAGACAGGCTGTACCACTCCCGGCATACCACTAGAGAGAGCCAACACACCACAAATGAAGTTTGAAATTTGTTTCAATGGGACCAAAAGATGGCGCCAACACACCACAAATGAAGTCTGTTTATTTGGCGCCAAAAGATGAATTGTCCTAAATTTGCACTAAAATATTAATATTTAAAAAACTATAAAAGTCATAAACACCAAAAGTCATGACATAATAGTCCAGCTCCAGCCGCACAAATGATCTAACATATGTAACCCTAATGTCAAAACTGTTCGGCAGAGGAGCGCGGGAAAATTTCACTAAAATATTAATATTTAAAAAACTATAAATTCATAAACACCAAAAGTCATAGCACACCATTCCAGATCCGGCCGCACAAAATGAGGTAACATATATGAAGCTTGTCTCAAAACTGCGGGGCGTGATACGTGCCGAAATTTAGGCGGAAGATGGAGAATAATAATAATAATAAGAATAATAAATCCGACGAATAGTAATATGTGTGCCTCTTTCCATAGGCACACATAATAAGAATAATAAATCCGACGAATAGTAATATGTGTGCCTCTTGGCATAAAAATTTCAGAAGAAATTTTATGTGTGCCTATGCCGCTAGTAATCAGTGTAGTTTGCCATTCATACGGCTACAGAGAGCAAAACTCAGAAGAGCAGCCATTCTCCACCATGAACTATGGTAAAAACAAACACCGCTCACGCTTCACAGATGACAGCTTACAGTTTTGTGTAAAGATGAAGTTACTTCGTACAGTGCCGATTTGCAGACGCTGTGCACACAGGTTCATGAGCAGAAGTCCCATTGTACCACGGCAGACCCGACAATGTTTGCATGAACACGCTTTGAAGCATTACATTATGGACCACTTTTCACACATGCATTCACTTTTTGTTTTTTGTTATTTTTACACAGTGTTCTGAAATATGAACAATGGTCTACAGCCAATCTTGTGTATTATTATACAAACTTTGGTTGTGAGATTCAGATAACTATTTAATAAAAGCTAAATATTTTATATGAGAGTAAGAAAGAAAAGTATATCTTTGTGTCCACCTTTCTCTGTTAATGCCCTAGCTGCCCTAGCTTTGCTAGATCCGCCCCTGCACAGTTACCAGCTGTCAGCTACACAAAAAAAGGAGCTTGGTGTATATTTGTCTGTCAGAAACAGTTCATAACTTCCCTTCAACTCATTCATGTCACCTAAGGGTAAACCTGTTTCTCCATCACCAGTTCAGCTCTGATGATTCAGTAAGGACATCTCCTGATTTCATCTTCATGCTCCAGCAAACATCAGCTGATACTAGAAATTAAAATCAAAAGAATTCTAACAACAGCTGATCAAGCTTAAACGTGCTGCTGTTGTTTAGCGCGATAAACAAACAAGAGAGAAAAGCCGATCATTGATCAGTTTCATGACTGAAGTTTGAACAGGCGAGAGAATGACAGGGGAGGCTGCCATAAAGTTCAACATCGGTAACATCGGTAACTTAGCGTGCACACAGCTGTATACAAACTCCGTAGTGCTAGCTAGCACGCAGTACGAGTTATTGTAAGTGATTGAAAAAGTCAGCACAACGAAAATAAACTACACCTAAACTCGGTTTATATCTGACCCAAATAGAGTGCAGGTCATAACTTCTTACCTGAAATTCAGTTCACCTCACGCTCCTGCCTTCGCTTTCCCTGATCCACGATTGACCTCCGCGTTAGCAAACACCGGTCGATCGGCGGTAGCCTCACCGCCTTTTATGTCTCGTTCGCGGCATGTCCTTTCTGTCACACACCGGTGGATAGCTGCCCTCTGTTGTAGCTCCACCACCAAACAACTCAGTTATTTTTTCCACATCGACCAGCATCATCAGCCCATATAAACGAAAAATAAGTCCAGCTAAGACACAGACCCTTGCCGAGCGATCGGGCGATTAAACAAATTTTAGCCACCTCACTATCAGCCAAGCCTGGGTGGTTTTTCACGAAGGGTCGCTAGCCGCGCTAGCTAGCTAAGCTAGCGGCGCTAGCTAGCTAGCCAGCCGGCTATCAGCAACACGTAAGAGAACTGTTGCTAAATAAACTACACCTAAACTCGGTTTATATCTGACCCAAATAGAGTGCAGGTCATAACTTCTTACCTGAAATTCAGTTCACCTCACGCTCCTGCCTTCGGTTTCCCTGATCCACGATTGACCTCTGCGTTAGCAAACACCGGTCGATCGGCGGTAGCCTCACCGCCTTGTATGTCTCGTTCGCGGCATGTCCTTTCTGTCACACACTGGTGGATAGCTGCCCTCTGTTGTAGCTCCACCACCAAACAACTCAGTTATTTTTTCCACATCGACCAGCATCATCGGCCCATATAAACGAAAAATAAGTCCAGCTAAGACACAGACCCTTGCCGAGCGATCGGGCGATTAAACAAATTTTAGCCACCTCACTTTCAGCCAAGCCTGGGTGGTTTTTCACGAAGGGGCGCTAGCTAGCTAGCTAGCTAGCCGGCTATCAGCAACACTTAAGAGAATTGTCGCTAATATGGGATGTCTTGATAAAACGAGCAGATATTTGAAGTTTACACACCTACATTCTCGCCTGAAAATATCTTAAAAGTGTATTTTGTGACCTAGAAACACGAATAAAAGACATATAAAACGAAGTGGTGTCCGCCATTGTTTGACTCGGTAGAGGCATGCTATGAATTGTGGGATATGTAGTTTTCACCAAGCATGGCACTCTTTAGGCCGTACTACTCCCGGTATACCACTAGAGAGAGCCAACACACCACAAATGAAGTCTGTTTCTATGGTGCCAAAAGCAGAATCTTTCTCAGGAGCCTAGAAATTGGCCTAAATTTGCACTAAAATCTAAATATTTCAAAAACTATAAAAGTTATAAACACCAAAAGTCACACCATACTAGCCCAGCTCCAGCCGCACAAAATGATGTAACATATGTACCCCTATTGTCAAAACTGTTTGGCAGAGGAGCGCGGGAAAATTTTCACTAAAATATTAATATTTAAAAAACTATAATAGTCATAAACACCAAAAGTCATAGCACACCATTCCAGATCCAGCCGCACAAAATGAGGTAACATATATGAAGCTTTTCTCAAAACTGCGGGGCGTGATACGTGCCGAAATTTAGGCGGAAGATGGAGAATAATAATAATAATAATAATAAGAATAATAAATCCGACGAATAGTAATATGTGTGCCTCTTGGCATAGGCACACATAATAAATCTGACGAATAGTAATATGTGTGCCTCTTGGCATAGGCACACATAATAAAGAAGAAAGAGAAACAGGAAAACAATAGTGTGGATGCCTTAAAGCATCCACACAATAATAAAGTATAAAGAATAAAGAGAAACAGGAACTCAATAGTGTGGATGCCTAAAGCATCCACACAATAAAGAGAAACAGGAAAACAATAGTGTGCATGCCTTAAAGCATCCACATAATAAATACATACACAACAAAACACATAGGGTATATTTAGATTGACTGTAACATCAAGACAAAACAAGTTAAAAGAAAGCTGGGAATATGAACCACAATAGTGAGACATAAATAAGAAATTAAAATGGCATTTATGGTCCCAGCAATATGAGACAGCTCAAAGACTTTCTCAAGTACCAGATGTTGAAAGAAGTGAAGATGCAGAATCATCCAACACAGAGTGTAAAAGAAACTTAGACTGGACCAGCAGCTGCAGAGGCCGCACCTATGGTTCCACTTCTACATCCTTTCCGATTAATGAACTCACCTCAGCTAAAGAGAAAAGATGAAGAAACTACAACTGAAACAACAGTTGGAAGAAGAAGCAATCCAAAGACTGTAGATGTGTCAAAGACAGAATCAACATTGCAAGGAAATTGAAAAATTGACAGAAGAGATGCTGAAATCTCAGGTTGCAGAGAAGAACATGGAAGCCGCCAACACAAAGGCAAGGTCTGGATAAATATTGGTAGCATCTAGGGATCTGAAGGCTGAAATACAGCAGGCAGTACCAGCAGCCTTAGCACAGCAGCAACAGCAGCCAAACCCACCGCCTCCACCAATGTGGGGGCTGCCTCCAAATGAGGGCGTCATGCATCGACAGCAAATATCATGACAAGGAATATGGACCCAAAAGAAATCAAGGAGCTCTCTAGCCTTAACGAAGATGTTTACTATCTATAATAATTGTGGAGAAGTAGGACATTGGTGGAAAGAGTGTCCAAAAGCATGAAGAGACACCCAGCACTGGATAGGACAACCTCAAGCAGGATCGCAGTGGGAGGAAGCGATTCCCTGCAAGGAAAAAGATCTCTTCACAAGCCCCAACTCAAGTTGCAATTCTTTGCCCTCGTGATTTAGCTGAATTATATTAGTTGGATGTTTCTGAAAAAGGTGGCATTGTAAAGGTTGACCTGTTTCAGAAAAAGGAGGGAGAATGACAAGTACTGATGGACTACACTTAAAGACTGAACAAATTTGGAAAAAAAACAGAAATATACAAGAAAAAACAAAGACTCCAGTATTTTGACACAGTCAAACATCAACTATGGGATTGAAAAGTGCAACATGGCAGCTGGAACAACCTTCAAAGAACATGTTTCTGATATTTTGCTGCATTTGCAGTTGAACAGCATGCAAATGTTAGAGGGTCAAATCCTAGGATAGTAACAGTGGAGAGTGACTCAAGCAATGTCCCTCTAACTGAACATTATTTTGCTTAAAATTGTGCTGTATTAGTGTAGGAAATGCATAAATCCTATTTTCATTTGTTTTGTTTCATTTGTTTTTTCTTTTTCTTTTTGAAACGAAAGATGTGTGATTTTATTTTAAAAGAAGTGAATTTCAGTTCCTGATTAATAAATGACTTGGATTAGTGTATTTTGTTACAGATGACCTTTGGTACAGTGAATGAATGGCAGTTCTGTTCAACATCAGCCAATTTATTAGGTCTGATCTTGTTGTAATGCTCAGTCATTCATAGCTCTATTTGTGCACATTATAGTAACATGACTGTCTCATAGATGTTGCCAAACTGTTACCGAACATCACCAGCATTTGTTATTGCCGTCTTACTGAGAGAAAACTTGATGGTTTAGAAATCACAAGGGTCTACTCTGTATGATTACTTTGCATATGAACCATACCTATGCTAACTGTTATGTTCTAAGTTCTTTGTTTTCAGTGGGACCCAACATGATCACACTACCTCTCTATATGCCAAAGCAGGGTAATTGCACATGTCTAATTCATATAATGCCACCGAGGTAGGTGGCATGGAGCCTGGTGTAATAAAATAATAAACATGAACTGGTCTAACGCTTCTCAGATACTTCTTTTCAGGGCTGATCTAATTTGATTCTGTGGAGGAAAAGACTTTTGGATTTTCTGCCTCAGGTGTGGTCAGGAACATGTATGATGGTAAGATTAATGCTTCCACTGACTGTAACAGGGCACTAGTTGAACCTAACTTAGATACCAGTGTAGTTAAGGTGATTTCTGAATTTTGATCTTGATTTAATAAAGATTTTGATACAAATTTGTGTTACTGAAGTTCTAATTAAAATTTGAATCTGCTGGGTCCATCTCGGGTTGCATTGTTTTGTCAGGTTTTGCAGGCAAGGCAGGACCCAATTCCCGAATTTGGAGACGAAGGGATAAATTAGTAAATTAGTATCTTTGCTGTTCCTAGGACTGCCCTCTTTTGGACAGACATCTCAGATGTTGTTCCTGGGATGTGCTGGAGCCACTCACCCAGTTGGGGGTCACTGCCCCGAGGGCTCTGATTACCACGAGGACAACTGTTGCCTTTACCCTGCACATCTTCTCAAGTTCCTCTCTCGCCCCTTGGTATTTCTTGAGCTCCTCGCATTCCTTCTTCCTTATGTTGCTATCATTTGGTATGGCTACATCTATCACTACAGCCGTCTTCCTCTGCTTGTCCACCAAAACTGTGTCTACTGATTGAGACATGAGACAAATTGAGACATGGAGACATGACAGACTAGGGAACCAGAAACACGGAGACAAGAGTAACTAATCATGGAACAAAGGGAAGGCACAGTGACAGAAAACGAAAGAGTAGGAACTAAGTAAGTATAACACAGGCAGAAAATAATAAAGAGAACCAAAATCAACAAATCCAAGATATATAACTTCAGCTAGAATTACACCTACCGTGACAACTTTACAATATAAAGTTGAGGCAACATTTGTTGACTGTTAACTGGTGCTTTATGAATAGAACTGAACAGAGCTAAAGGTGTTCCTGAAATTTGGGTTTATTAGAACAGGGCGGATGGATGACCACAGCGCCCTCAGCACAGGGCTGACAGGAATTTTCCCCATATAATAAATAAAACACAAAATATATTAAGACACATAATATTCCAAACGTTTGACATATTTCATGATCATTAAATGTTAAAGAAGCCTCTGATAAAGAGGTCACAGTTACGTCCCAAGCAAAAACCTCTGCTTGTGCTCACAAACCCGAAATTGCAACAAATAACACAATAATAATAACACAAGTGACTACACATTGACACCAGTGAGACACTGTGTGACAAATGACGGCTCACTTGGGCTGGGGGCAGCATTCACTCAGCTTTAACATCACTCTGGGTTCTTGCTAGCTTAGCGTTAGCATGTTGTGCTTGTGAAGTGCCGAAGTTGTGTAGCAGTATAATGCAGTTGTTTCTGTCCTGTAGCAGTCTCCCCTTTACCATTGTACTCTGATCCTTTTATGCAATAAAAATGAAAGTAATGTCCATATCCACGCTGCAGACTGTGCCACTATTTTCCTCCTCGCAAAATGAAATCAGCTGATCGCGAGCGAGAGTACAAGAACCGATAAGCGGGACTGATAGGCAGGGAGACTAACGATTCCAAGGAATTAGACTACTGGAAGCCGGTTCCCTAGTAATATGGCATTGATCGCATTGAATTTGACCTGACTTGTCCTTTAACTTATCAGGAATTTTGCAGCACATTGAGACGAAACTCAACACAGAGATAGTGTGGATGCAGGTCACATTTAAGATATGAATGAATCATGAATGAAGACGCACACTCCCAGCAAAACTGAGAAGAATAAAAGCTTTATTTCTCTTAATTTCCTAGGCCCCAGCATACACCTGGGACATGCTGGAGAGATTACATCTATTGGCTAGGCTGGAAAAGGATAGATGCTTCTCCAGATAAGCTGAAGGATATGGTGAGCGGGTTTTATTTTCCAGGACTGACTCTTTAGATTTCTGTATATAGTTTTAGTGAGTTTGTTTCAGATATTTTAGTTCAAAATTAATCTGAATTATTCTTAATGAGATATTCTTCACACATTTACATGTGCAGTACTCTGTACAGCTTACTTCATTTGAAAGAAATACGAAGCATTAATATATGTTATCCAGTGCTCAGACAGCAGCTTAAACACTGATAATATCGGCATATGTTTGTCTCCATTTTCCTGCAGGTAACCGTGATGCAGCTGCACGACTGAACCAGGACTGGAAACCTGCTCCATCTCATTTTTGCAGTTCTCCATTTAAAAAGCACCAATGGCTCAAAGATAAAATGTTGTACAGATTCTAAAGTGTGTGAAGACAAGTAAGGCTCAGACTTTCTTCCTGCTTTGAGGGATAAAGTTCACATCTGATTCTTCTGTCTTTGTGATTACAGGAGTTGCCCTCTGATTCAGTCCTCAGCATCACCCAGTTAAAACAGACAAATCTTCCTCTATGTTCACTCTGCTGAATACATTTTTAAAATATTGTAACAAATTTGCAGTAACTCCAAAATTAGCTGATGAAAAAAAGTACAAAGGCTAAACTACTATATGGTGTGCTTCCAGTTGTTTTACTGAAAAAGCTCAAGTCAAAAAGTCAAAGCGATTACACATCCATATAACTGGTGTTGGCTGCGTGAAGATGACATGATATGTAGATTTCTATGATAGCATTAAATAAAACTAGATGGAAGCTCATCTTTCCACAAGACTGAATATAACATCATTAGGTAAAAGTTCAGAGACTCTGTGCTTTATCTGAGAATGATGTGAGTCCTAACGTCACAGTGTTTATAAAGTGCTGGGTTTGTCCAGCTTCTGCAGTGGGCCTGTGGTGATGGACCTGAAGAAGAGCTCCCTCTGAGGGAGCTGCTGGTGAAGATTGGGATTCCTTCTGGATTCCTGTGATGAGCTACAGTTTCCTGATGTTTCTAAAATAATGTCTCTTTCAGGGGGTCAACACAACATCTGGTACAGGACAGGTGTGATGAAAAAAGGAAGTTTCTCAAAAACCCAGCTTGGTCCTGACGGTCTCCTTCACTTGTTTTTCCGCAGAGTGAATATATCTGTTGATAATAATGTGGACTCTGGGTCCTGTTATTACATGAAAATAACCAATTACACTTCTATGAAACCTTCTGCTGCTGTTTTCTTAAATGTAACAATTTATTTAAAGTTTCCATGTTACCAGGCTGTAGAGTGTATAATGAATCTAAAACTGTAAAAATCAGTTTGTTTGGGAATTTAGCATAAGATTGAAGATTACCTAAAGGAAAACGTCATTTCCAGATATTTTTGATATCTATAGGAACTCTGGGCCTCTGGAGTGTGCAGCTGATGTAATGAGGATAATAAAAACTAAGAGGGCCAAATCATTCAAACATACAGACTGCAAGAGTAACTAGAGTAGGTGTGCAGGTGGGAGTTCAATGCAGTGACTCTGCCACGAGTCACTACTGCGTAGACTCTGGCTCATGGCAGCCCATCTAGTGGAGATTGTGGCACTCTTCCCTGGTGTCACTATTTAATGCACACCACAATTAGCCTGGAGAAATAGTTTGCTACTTTATAAAAAAGAAAAAGAAAAAAAAAGCCCTCCGTAAAGCTAGAAAATCTTACTATTCAACATTGACTGAAGAAAATAAGAACAACACTAGGTTTCTCTTCAGCACTGTAGCCAGGCTGACAAAAAGTCAGAGCTTTGTTGAGCCAGTCATTCCTTTAATGTTAATCACTTCATGAACTTTTTACTTTTAATACCACTGTACTGGACTCTCTCTCCAATTGATGTTTCTGAACTAACTTCAGTAATTTCAGTAAAATGTATCTTTTTGACCCCATTCCTACAAAACTGTTCAAAGAAGCCCTGCCATTAATTAATGCTTCAATCTTAAATATGATCAACCTATCTCTATTAGTGTCCTACACAACGCAGGCCTTCAAGCTGGCAGTAGTTAAACAATTATTTAAAAAGCCATCACTTTAGACCATTAGAGCATAGTATATGTATTAAGGGTACTGCGCTGCATTGGTTTGAATCACACCTCCCAATAATAGACTCCAATTTGTTCATGTAAAGGGAGAGTCCTCCTTACACACGAAGGTTAATCATGGAGTTCCACACGGTTCCATGCTAGGACCAATTCTGTTTACATTATACATGCTTCCTTAGGCAGTATCATCAGGAGGCATAGCATACATTTTCACTGCTATGCAGATGAACACAACTTCTATCAATGAAGACCGGTAACACTTAGCAATTAGTTAAACTGCAGGAATGTCTTAAAGACATGAATGACCTCTAAATTCCTGCTTTAGAGGTCATCTAGGTCTGAGGTTATTGTACTCGGCCCCAAAAATCTTAGAAATATGGTATCTAACCAGATTCTTCCTCTGGATGGCATTACCTTGGCCTCCAATACCACTGTGAGGAACCACGAAAATGAGAACAGTGGGTTTTAGTGCATGAGGCATAGATAGACAGAGGACCGAAAGGGGGAGAGTATGAGGTGTGGTACTGCTCCTGAAATTCAGAATAATTATCACCACTTACTTAAGGCTTACCACAAAAAAAGAAAGAGACATATAGATATAGTGAGACTGTGCATTTATTTCAGTTACTGTTTTTGTGCATTTTGATAGAGAGGAGCAGCCTCCTTCCACTTTGATAGAAATTACACTTACACAGCACTAATTCTCATACACATCACACACAGTTTTAACACCCTCCATACGCCTGTCCTTAAGTTTTTAGCCTAATTGTCATATTTCTGTAAATGTCATGTCTAATCTGTTGCTTGCTGCTTTAACAAAAACATATCAGATTACTATTACATTATAAGACAATGAAACACTAAATGTATAAAGGCTAATTTATACTATTGAGCCCGGCGCCATCCTCTGTCAGTACAGAATGTTCCATACTAACAGAAAAATGGCGCTAAACATCTTTTGAAAACTTTAAGCACTTATTTCTTAAATCCAGCTACACAGACAGCGTTACATCTGTGTCAGTTTCTGAGAGCCAGGCTCCATGATGCAAGTTAGGCTTTATACATTTAGTGTTTCATTTCCACTTTTAGTGACCGTAAAAAGGCAAATCAACTCACCTCAATATTAATTTCAGTTTAAGAGTCCATATCAGTCATAAACCACAGTATTTACTTCAGTAACATACCCTCTATGTTCCTCCTTTCTAAACGACTGTAGCGTGCAGCTGCTGATACCAACACGCTGCAGCGGGCACTTTTATTCAGTGAATGCCTTGGTCCAAAAACTGTAAGAACAGTTATTAAAAAACACAAACTGAAGGTCAAGCTGATCTTAACACTGATGTACAATTTATCTGTGAATTCATCCGATTTCCACAATAGAATGTTCCATCCTCAAAACCTCACCTTAATGTACTTTATCACCTTCCTTCATCAGCTGCTTAAAGCAACCATCTAGTTGAAAGAATCTTTTATTTATTTTATCAAATCTAATGTTACATGTTTATGGACACAACTTTCACTGCCTTACTGTCCTGATGTTTAGTTCTGTAGTCAACTAAAAAACTGCAATAAATCCATTTGTAGGAAATCATGATAGAATTACTGCCCCCAAATTCCCGTTTCTGGGTCTGTAGTGACAGCACATTTTCCTCAGACTTATCTACATCATGAAGGATCACACAATTCTTGTCTCACTGTCACCGTCTCACACTCCCAGCATTCAGATGAATCCACTGCAGACCATATCTGCTGGGGCATTCAAGGCTGACATCAAATCAGCTTCCACCTTGTGTCTGGATGCTGGGTCGGGTCTGGTTCACCATCAAGACAGACTCAGAATGAAGTGCCTTCAGCCACGCTGATGTAATCCTTGAAGTCAGCTGGGACACTGAGCATAGAGCAGACCTGCACAGTAGCAACAAAAAAAGCAGGGAAGAAAATATGGAAAACACTGAATCGGGTGACACTGTAGCCTTATCTGCTATACACACAGAGGGAAAAACACAGAGGGAAATGCCGAGGAGCTCTGACCAGTATGTTCCTTCTACTCAAGTCTGGGAACTGAACTGAGGACACTGTAGCACAACCAAAAGTGTGAAGCTAAGGAAATCCAAGGACTCTGACAGTAGAACACCACTGAATGAAGAACATCACTCATACTCTCAAAACCAACTGTGAAAGAGCAAATAACTGAACAATTTCTTCAGTGGGTTAAGTTCACAGCCTTCTGAAGTTAGCCATCACTAACTTCAGTGATGTTGCTCTCCTTTTTTTGTTCCCCTCAAGATCACTCTGTGATCCGAGTATTCAGAGTACCCTGATTTCTGAGAAACATCATGTTTGACCAGGACTTCTGTCCAGATTAGGAGACAGCTGGAGAAACTACACCAGAGGTATCTTTAATTAACCGAGAACTGTGCTGCACAGTGTAACTGCAGCTACCCAGGCTAGCTAGGAAGCTCAATAGCTAGCTGATTCCAAAAAAAAAACAAAAAAAAAAACCAAACTCTTTTTTTTTTGTCCAAATAGAGAACAACCAAAATCTCAGCTCAAAGCTTTAAAACAGTCGTCCACAAACCAGTGCGTGACAGTAGCTAAAATCTGATTTTATATCATGGCACTGGCTGCACAAAAACCTTCATTCCGCTCCGATTAAAACAAGAAATCAAGTACCTGTCTGAACTTAGCTCGAAGCTTGTCCATGTCATCCTGTAGCTTCTGAGACTGTGGATCATCAAGAGGAGAGCTTTGGATCATTCCAAGGAGGGTCTCCAGTGCTTTCACACGCTTTCTGATGGCACACAAGTTGGATTGATATAGAGCTGTAACAATTCCATACACTCCAGACTTTGAAAAGCTAGGGGTGGTGACCAGGTGAAACAAATTACTTCTTACCTAAGGAGTGGAGCAGTAAATACTTAAAATAAATACAAAATGCAGTTTGTAAACGATGATTTCATTTCATAAAAAGACCACCATAGCAAGAGTCAAACATGGTGTTGGTAGTGTGGCGGGCTGGGGCTGCTTTAGGACCTGGATAAAAATCGAGGCCTGAACTCTGCTCTCTACCAGAAAAATCCTGAAGGACAATGCCAAATAATGCCAAACACAGCAGCAAGTCCACCACTGAATGGTTCCAGGAAAAAAAAACAATGGTTTTGGAGTGGCCTAGTCAAAATGTGGACTTAAATCAGATTAAGATGCTTTGCCATAACTTTAAACAGGCTGTTCATTCTACAGTTCTACAAAGATTAGGCCGAAATTCCTTCACAGCAACGTGACATACTCACTGCCAGTTATACTGCAAATGATTGATTGCAAACGGGCAAAACCTACTTTTAAGTTTAGGAGGCAATCATTTATTCACATAGGGCCATGTAGGGTTGGATTTTTCCTGTAAAAACAGCATTTTGTATTTTCTAGGGATATTTTAGTCTAGCATTGACATTTGCCACACTGCCTCTGGAACATATTTGAAAAGAAATTTCTCATCAAGAAAATTTGATGAACTTATTTTTAAAAAATTACACTGCAGTAAATTGTGATACAGCAACTCAATCTGTGTCATATTAAAACGCAGAGCATTAACACTCACAGCAGCATCACAGAAAAACAATGCTAGGAACCTATAGCCTACCCCCTGTAACTACACCTGATCAACAGAGCCTGATACATGGATCCTGAACAGGTTTCAGCCCACTCTGTATCTAGCACTCCATCAAAGTGCTGTGTTATTCGGGATTAACATGGCGATCACAGAGTTTTCAAAGACACAGAGGGCAGAGAGCCTGTATTAGCTGAGCTGTGGTGTACAGTGATGAACAGCAGCAAGGGAACGACTGGAGGATCGTGCTTGTGGTGGTCCTACCTTGATTTGCCATCTATGCTGTTTTGGAGGACACATTTCCACGTGATTGCAAAGCCGTAATAGAAGGACATCTGTCAGAGACAACAGACAGTAAACCTCTCTAAACACCCGGAGGTCACACGTTGAATCACGCAGTTAAGGGTTCTGTCCTCACCTCGCAGGACAGCCGGGCCCCGTGACAAGCTCCGTGTCTGCGGCCGTCCTGAAGCCCTCGGCGGCTCCCCTTCTCAAAACCTTCCCGGTAGCCTTCATCTCGGAACCTGCGAAACAACCAAACTGAGCTTCGGACTGGTACAGGAAGCAACATCTATTAACAAAACCCACCTTTCTTCTGCAAACACAATGCTATCAAACAGGTCATCGTCCATTCTCATGTCGGCCATTGCCCCAACTTCCGGCTAATTCGCCGGAAATTGTCATCTGACTGAACTCTGAACACGGCAGCAGTGCCGCCCCCAGGGTAGGAGGAAAAGTGTTCTCAGACGGTATGATTTTATTTGATTTGATTTTTTTGTCCCGTGCTTTAACAAACGCATAGAAATCAATAAAACAGTTTATCAGTTGTGCAGGACAGCAGCCTGTTTTAGCTCTTTTCAAAGATTCAGCTCCTTCAGTTCAGCTCCCACAAAAGAGCCAAATCTTAAAGCTCCCAAATGGCTGTTTTTAGTATAATTCGGTGCTTCTAATTTAGCCTAATTTAGCAAAGATGAATGTTTTGTGTGTTGGTGAGTAACTTTAAGTGTTTTCATAAAAGTTGTACTTTTGTGCATTTACTATTACTGGGGAGAACTTACATGGGGTTTAAGTCCTGTAATAAAGTTTGAATTCTTTTGTCTTTTACAGTAGAAAATGACTAACAGTTACTGGCTATCATCTCACCCAGCTCCTCATCAACATGTATCTGTAGCATCCCCGGTTGAAAAGATGGTCTCTAAAACCGATGGTTCACAATCCTTTTATTAAACAGCCTTGTATGTGAACACACCGTAAGAGCTACAACATATACAGAATAAAAAAATACCATTAGTAAATAGAAAACAGCATGTTACCTTTAACCTTTTGCCTTATTTATTAATCATAAATGAATTATTTTTACGTTAAATTAATGCACCTCTCAATCCTTGACGATCTCTACATTGAGTGCTTTTACCATGTATATTTATTAAACCCTTCTAACATTAAGCCAGTACCAACCTTTTCTATACCATGATATTAAATACAACATATTACAACTGTCTTTGACCACATAGCCTATAACAGTGAACCTTGTAAACCTTTGCTTTGCTGACTAAGCATGACAGATTTACCAATGTGCCCTCTAGTGGGTGAAAACATATCCGTTACACTTAGTAGTGGTCAGCAGCTTTATGCTTTGTGAAATAACAAAGTACACATTTACACAACAAAACTTTGATGCCAACCTTGTTCCCTCATCAACCAGGTGCTAATGAACTGTTTGCAGCTTAGAGTTACACTTAATAGCTGTCCTTTTCCCGTTTTAACCACTGAGCACACCTTCTCTTTCTCATTGAAACTCGCGCTTCTGCTGTATAGTTTACGTCAACTGATTTACAACACGTTGTTGTTCTTTACCTTTCAAAGTATAAGCATTAGCTGCGTCCAAGCTGCAACAGAATAATAAGCAATTATGAACCAATTTACAATAAGAAAATATCACTAATGTCATTTACACTGGGGGCACTGTTTTTGAATAAATGCACTTATGTTGTTTGAGTTGCAGAAGGCCATGGTATACCTGCAATTTTCGGTAAGACAGTGGATGCTGCCGCAGAAGTACTTGTCTTAAAAAGGCACACAGGATCGGTAGATGCAACTTAAGGAGAGAGGGCAAGCTCTCTTCCAGCTACAGGGATGGATGAGTGATTCTTGTCTTTGCAGGTTTGTTGTTGACCATGTCTGACAATATTTTCATTGTACAACTAAACTCAGCCTTGCAATCTCCAATATCATTGAAATGCAGTCAGATGCTGCCCTTTTCTACTTTTGCTCTTTTCTTCACTTTTTCCCAGCATGTTTGCATTTAAATCTGGATCCGCATTTCTCTGTCACTCTGTATACCTGGCCTATACCACTACACTTGCTGTCTGTAGACCGTTTGGCCCTTCTTTTAAATATTGGTATGAATCTAGTCTGTTCTTTTTTTTTTTTTTTTTTTTGCCTGTCCTGTTTGGCTCTTTTGCCATCAGAATTATTGTCTAAAGGCGAAGAAAGATGCCCAACGGATTTACTTTACCAAATGGACCATCCCAGCCTTGCCGTAATGGTCTATTTGATTCACCTTTTATTGTTTATTTTCACTTGTTAAATACGGGACAGACTTGACTGGGGAAAAGAAAGGGAAAGAAAAACAGCAGGAAAGAGGGACGGGGATAAAGGGCAAAAATCAAAAACCAACAAAATAAGCAGACAAAAAATACATATATCAATCACCTGGATCACCTGTTGAGAAAGAAAAAAGAGAAAACAAGCATTAGAAAAAAAAGAGCAACATAATAACCAACATCACGATGATCTATGGGAATGTAACAGTAAATACTAAATATTAAACATTATTGTGCAGCACGTAAGATCGACAGAGCACAGTGTGCTTTGAGGTAGGAGCCAAAAAAGGTGTAGTTTGTGTGTGTGAGCACCCGTGTGTACACCTGTGAGCATGAGCGTGCTTGTATTTAAAAGGTTCCTTCATGTAATGATCTGCTAGAGGGTGTGGGGAGCCACAGCCCAGTCCTCCAGGGCATGAAGCAGGTATGGAGGAGATCAAAACTCCAGACATCCAGAGGCCCTCAGAACACAAGAGACCAAGGAAGACCAACAGAGGGGCAGCCGCGCCACTATCCCAGAAAGAGCTGAGGAGAGCCCCAGATGAGGGGTCACTCAGCAGCTGCGGAGCAGAAGCCGGGGGGTTGCAGTGACGTGCCTGTGAGCTCCGCCGGCAGCCAGCTGTGCCAGAGTGACTGAGCCCCAGGCCGAGAGGCTGAGGGCACCCCACCCCTGACGTGGCCCGAGCGAGCCCCAGGCTCCAGGCCCCGACAAGCAGCCACCAAGGAGTGAGCCGGTGGGTACCCGGACGCCCATCCCCGGACACAAAGAACCACCAACGCACCGATGTCTGAGGGTGTCTGCCACTGGCAGTGGGAGTGGTGGGGGGAGATAGGCCTCCATACCTTGGAGGGCCTGAGATGTCCCTAGAGAGGTGGTGTCTGATACCCGACCTGACATATAGACACAGACATACAGGCACACACAGATACAAACATCCATCCCCACCCTCATGCTCTCATATGCAATTACTCAAAACTCACCCAACGTGGAGACAGACATAAAGAGACACTGTACACACAATCACACTCCCCAAGCGTACTCTAAGCCCCAGGTCTAGGTACCCTTGCCCCTGGAGGGGGAAACTGCACCCAGACCCAGGTAGTGTTACCCTTTTCCCTGGGGTGGAGAGAAGCAGACTGGCCCGACTCGGCAGCAGCAGGGAGGCCCCCAATTCCAGAGACCCAAATCGGGCGGCCAACTCCTCCTCCTAGCTCCCCCGCTCCAACAGGCTGCAGAGAACGGGGGTGTGTGAAGATTCCAAACCTCCTTCCGCCCGCTTATATGTAGTGTTGATGCATGTGTGTTCTAAGGTGCATTTAAAACCCAGGAGGGCATGGAGCTACCTGCCAGAGAGCAGCAGGTAAGCGCATAGCCCCTCCTGATAGCCCTCAATGTCTACATGTATTTAAAATTGAGAGGTGGGCAACGACGCCAGGGGTGAGGTTGTACACCCTGATGGTCTTTTGGATACCGTGTAGCGTGCCCACCCCCAAGATCCTATATGTATGTGTAATGAGAGTGTGAGTAATGTGAATGTCTAAGTTGTGGGATAAAATTGAGGCACAGGCAGCCAGAAGGGGACAGAGGGGGGGATGCCTCCCCTGCACCCTGGTGACACACCTTTACCCCAAGGCCCTGCATGTGTGGGTGATTGTGGTGGAGCGGGAAGAGGGAGGCAGCTGGAGATGGGGAGGGAAGGAAGGGAGGGGCAAGTGACCCCTCCCTGGGGCCAGCTCCCCCGCTGACCCCAGTAGGCACCCCCATACTCTGCAACCCGCCAGGGAAAGGGGGGCCCAGGCCCATCCGGACTGGGGCCTAGTTCAGCAGCGCCGCCTAGCCCCACAGAGCCCAGGACAGCCCACCCAACCCCACCGGAGAGAAAACTGCACCCACCCCGTCATCCACTCATCTTCCAGACTACACAAGACAATAGACGCCCAGGCTGAGATCTTCCTCCACCTCTCCTATATCTCCCCCTCCTGCAGAGTGAGTTCCTGAAGAGAGGAGACCTGCAAGATGTAACAGCTTCCCCCACCAGTTGAAGAGCTCCCCAGGAGGCTCAATGAGCCAGCGGAACCCTGCGCCAGGGCTGGGCCCCCATACACCCACCCGCCCACAACCCCAGCAACACACCAACCGGGACCCAAGCCCCAAGGCCCAGCCAGGGCCCCAGCCCAGAGACAGAGCACCCCCAGAACCTCACGCCCGTCCTGGACCCACCCAGGGGCAGCCAGGCTACCAGGTCAGTAACCCACGTCCGTCAGCACAGACCCTCCCCTAGCCCCGCTGCGCGCAGCCACGAGGAAACCGTCACCTAAGAGCCAACAGAGCCCTTAATAGGCCATGACCGCAACCCCGGGTTGAGCCCTCCAAGGAAGATGCTCCTGGGGAATCCCCCGACACCCCAAGCCTGTCTCTATCCCCACACCAATCACAACCGCGAAGGTGGGACCAAACTATGACCCCCCCACCCCCACTAGGTGATGGAGCTGATCAAAGGAGCCCAGAGCAATTGATCTGATGTGGTGGCAGAGGCTGTATCAAGACTAATGTAATCTAATAGATAATTTCTATATTTGTTAGAATTAAGATTATTTTTGTTTTTCCAGTTCATGAGGACTGTTTTCTTGGCTATGCATAGGGCAGTGAAAACCATATGGGCTATATTCTTTTCTGTAGTGACATTATCTAAGCTGCCCAACAAACACACTAAAGGGGAAGTTGGAATGTTACATTTCAGACACTTCGATAAGTCTTCACATATCGCGCCAAAACTTCAGAACTGGTGGACAGAACCAAAGAGCGTGGACTTGATGCATTCTCAATCATCCAGGAAAGTAAATCTCCAAAAGTTGAATCTGTTCATCTGGACGTAGCGTTTTGTGGGAGAAACGTTTCGTCACTCATCCAAGTGACTTCTTCAGTCTCAGCTGACTGCAGGTTTCCCCAAACCTTATAAACAGTACATTTGCATAATGACTGGAACCAGCCCACTGAAGGAAAAATGGGCTGTGAGGTCAGTTCCTTAATCATAATTATGCAAATTCCCATGACCATTGATCAACAATCACTGACCAAAACCCACTGATCAATGGCCATGAGTACCATTCACAGAGAGTTGGGGAATGGCTGCAATCACAGCATTGTAAGATGGCGAAAGATGAGCCCCTGAAACGAGACCCAGGAAGTGGCTACAGGAAGAGGGTCATAGACTGTCTGTAGCAGTTAGAACAAGACAAGGCTATCGACCGGACCTCATACCACAGGCTGTACCCAGGGGAGTCTACACCAAGTCTGTATGGTTTACCGAAAATACATAAGCAGGGTGCACCTTTAAGACCAATTGTCTGCATGATCAACTCGGTCACCTATAACATCTCCAAGTTTCTGGCTTCGATCCTCAACCCGCTGGTGGGCAGCTCTGAACACCACATCCAAAACACCCTGGATTTTGTTGAGAAGGTGAGAGATGTCATTATGGAGGCAGATGAAACCATGGTCTCGTACGACGTTACATCTCTCTTCACTTGCATCCCAGTCACGGAAGCGTTGGAGGTAGTCCGTAAGAGATTACAGGATGACACCAACCTCAGCAACAGGACCACTCTCAGCATCGACCAAGTGTGTTTGCTTTTGGAACTGTGTCTTCATTCCACCTACTTCACATACAAGGGTCAGTTCTACAGGCAGAAACATGGGTGTGCCATGGGCTCCCCAGTTTCACCCATCGTGGCCAATTTGTACATGGAAGAAGTGGAAAAGAGGGCGTTGCTATCCTACCCTGGAACACCACCAAGCCATTGGTTCAGATATGTGGATGACACCTGGGTGAAAATCAAATCTCAGGACGTACTACATTTCACGGATCACATTAACTCGGTGGACCAACACATCAAATTCACCAGGGAGGATATGAAAAGTGGCAGGTTAGCCTTCTTAGACTGTGAGATTTCCATCAGTAATGGGGGACATCTAAAAGCTGACGTGTACCGTAAACCTACACATACGGATCAGTATCTAAGGTTTGACTCTCATCATCCACTGGAGCACAAACTGGGTGTCATCAGGACGCTACAACACAGAGCGAACACCATCCCCACTGACACAGCGGCCAGGGAGGCAGAAGAACAGCACATCAAGAAGGCCCTGAGTAAATGTGGTTATCCCAGCTGGACTTTTGTCAAAGCTGGGAAGGCACCTAAAGAAAGCTCCAGCCGATCCATGAGAGAAGGACAACCGCTGCCCAGGCGAAAACCTGTAGTGATCCCATATGTGTCAGGAGTATCGGAGCAGCTGAGACGCATTTTTTCTAAACACCGGGTCTCTGTGGCTTTTAAACCCCTAAATACGCTGCGCCAAAAACTGGTCCACCCCAAGGATCGGGTCCCCCGACACAAACAGAGTAACATAGTGTACGCTGTTAAGTGCCAGGAGGATTGCCAGATTTTATACATCGGGGAAACCAAACAACCTCTAGCAAAGCGGATGGCACAACACAGAAGAGCAACCTCATCAGGCCAGGACTCTGCAGTCTATTTACACCTACAGGCCAGTGGACACTCTTTCAATGATGAGGATGTACACATCCTGGACAGGGAGGAACACTGGTTTGAGCGCGGAGTCAAGGAGGCCATTTACGTGAAAAGGGAAAGACCATCTCTGAATCGAGGAGGGGGCCTAAGGGTACATCTTTCGCCATCTTACAATGCTGTGATTGCAGCCATTCCCCAACTCTCTGTGAATGGGACTCATGGCCATTGATCAGTGTTCTTTGATCAGTGGGTTTTGGTCAGTGATTGTTGATCAATGGTCATGGGAATTTGCATAATTATGATTAAGGAACTGACCTCACAGCCCATTGTTCCTTCAGTGGGCTGGTTTCAGTCATTATGCAAATGTACTGTTTATAAGGTTTGGGGAAACCTGCAGTCAGCTGAGACTGAAGAAGTCACTTGGATGAGTGACGAAACGTTTCTCCCACAAAACGCTACGTCCAGATGAACAGATTCAACTTTTGGAGACAAAGAGCGTGGATGTAATTGTCCGGTGAATTGGTTTGGCAGTGTGAGCAGTTGTTGGTAGACGTAAAGCCCATCTTGAACATCCGATGACCTGTATAGTGCACTCTATGTAGTATTTTGTATTGAATTAATTGAAGACTGGGATGTCTAATTAAATGAAAGGTTTTTAAGCAAATCTGAGACCAGAAGTTTTGGTCTAAGTTAACTGATAAATCCGCTTCCCATTTTGCAATAGGAAGTGATATTGATTCATCTGTTTTAGAAAGCATTCTGTATATTTTGGAAAGTAATTTTGGGGTTTTAAGAGTAAAAAATTGTACCAATGTTACGATTTAATGTTGTCAGTGTTGTTCCACTCGTGTGTCTGGTGTTAGTATTTTGGTTTTGTAAATAGTTGTAAATAGTCTCGTCAAGTAGCAACCGGGTTTCGCTGGAGGGTCCGAGGGACCGCTTCAGCCTTCAGTCTTCGCTGGAGGGTCCGAGGGACCGCTTCAGCCTTCCGTCTCCGCTGGAGGGGTCCAAGGGCCTGTCCAGCCAACATTCGTCTTCGCTGGGGGTCCGAGGGGCCTGTCCAGCCAACATTCGTCTTCGCTGGAGGGTCCGAGGGCCTGTCCAGCATTCGTTCGTCTTCGCTGGAGGGTCCGGAGGACCGCTTCAGCATTCTGTCTCAGCTGGAGGGTCCGAGGGGCCTGTCCAGCCAACATTCGTCTCCGCTGGAGGGGTCCAAGGGGCCTGTCCAGCCAACATTCGTCTTCGCTGGGGTCCGAGGGGCCTGTCCAGCCTTCATCCGTCTCCGCTGGAGGGTCCGAGGGACCGCTTCAGCACTCGTCTGTCTTCGCTGGAGGGTCCGAGGGCCTGTCCAGCATTCGTCCGTCTTCGCTGGAGGGTCCGAGGGACCGCTTCAGCCTTCCGTTTCCGCTGGAGGGGTCCAAGGGCCTGTCCAGCCAACATTCGTCTTCGCTGGAGGGTCCGAGGGGCCTGTTCAGCCTTCGTCCGTCTCCGCTGGAGGGTCCGAGGACCGCTTCAGCATTCCGTCTTCGCTGGAGGGTCCGAGGGACCGCTTCAGCCTTCAGTCTCCGCTGGAGGGTCCAAGGGGCCTGTCCAGCCATCATTCGTCTTTGCTGGAGGGTCCGGAGGACCGCTTCAGCATTCTGTTTCAGCTGGAGGGTCCGAGGGGCCTGTCCAGCCTTCATTCGTCTCCGCTGGAGGGGTCCAAGGGGCCTGTCCAGCCAACATTCGTCTTCGCTGGAGGGTCCGAGGGCCTGTCCAGCCTTCATTCGTCTTCGCTGGAGGGTCCGAGGGCCTGTCCAGCCAACATTCGTCTTCGCTGGAGGGTCCGAGGGGCCTGTTCAGCCTTCGTCTGTCTTCGCTGGAGGGTCCGAGGGACCGCTTCAGCATTCCGTCTGCCTGCAGAATAGCGGCCAGTGCCTTGTGCGCTGGTCCTCCAGGACTACAGCATTCATGGCTCTCTAGGTCATGAATCAAACATTTTCATTTGGGGTTAAATGTTTGATTTTTGGGTGGGGGGAAATGTTACGATTTAATGTTGTCAGTGTTTTGTTTTATGTCATGTTTAAGGATTTGTTCTCGTTTCCTGTTTTATTGTGAAGGTCTGCGTCTCATGTGAGTGTGTTCAGTTTTACCTCTGTCTCGTCTTGTTGATTATTCCCAGCTGTGTTCCCCACCTGTGTGCAATCTCCCTGTGTTTCCCTGTGTGTATTTAAGTCGCGTCCTCTGTCTTTGTAGTTTTGGCTGGCCCGTCTGTGTATCCACCATGTCTCATCTGTGTGTTTCCCTGCTGCCCAACCGTCATCTGTTTTCTGCTGGCTGTTATTCGTGTTCAGGTTTGTGTTTCTGTTCAGGGTCAGTAGTTTAGTTTTTCCCAGTATAGTTTAGTTCTCCGTTCACCATTTTGTCCATCTCTTTTGTTGTGTTTGCCTTAGTGGCACCAGCCATTTTTAGCCGATCTGGTTGTCCATTTTAAGATAAAACCTCTTCTCACCCACAACCTGGTATTCATCATCTTTTATGTTGCGGCTATGAGCCGGGTCGTAACACCACACTTGGTGGTGTTTGTAGTTCAACTTGACCCGGTTTAAATCTCTTTTTTACTATGGATTTAATTTGTTGATATTCTAAAAATCTTTTCTTGTTGATCCCATATTGTGTTACTAGTCTGTCAAATGGAATAAATTCTGTTCCTTCTAATATATGTTCTAAGTATTTGATTCCTTTACCACTCCAATCTGGAAAGTTTATCATATTATTGTTTTGTAATATGTCAGGGTTGTTCCAGATAGGTGTACGTTTGCATGGGATTAATGAAGACTCCGTCAATTTTAGAAACTCCCACCATGCTGTCAGAGAAGAGCTGATGCTGATGCTTTTGAAGCATTCATGTCGTTGGATATTTGAGCTGATAAATGGTAGGTCTGAAATCTCTAGATTATTGCAAAGTGCTTGTTCTACATCTAGCCAAGGTTCGTCTAAGAGGGTCCTGAGCCACGGGGGCGGCCGTGGCTCAGGGGTTGGGAAGGGCACCTGTAACCGGAAGGTTGCCGGTTCGATCCCCGGCCTCTCTGTCCTGGTCGTTGTGTCCTTGGGCAAGACACTTTACCCTACCGCCTACTGGTGTTGGCCAGAGGGGCCGATGGCGTGATATGGCAGCCTCGCTTCTGTCAGTCTGCCCCAGGGCAGCTGTGGCTACAACCGTAGCTTGCCTCCACCAGTGTGTGAATGTGAGCGTGAATGAATAATGTCATTGTAAAGCGCTTTGGGTGCCTTGAAAAGCGCTATATAAATCCAATGCATTATTATTGTTATTATTATTATTATGTTTTAGCCATCCTGAGATAAACTGAAGCCTGTTGGCTAAGAAGTAGTGCTGAAAGTTAGGTAGTTCTAATCCTCCTTTATCCTTGGTCTTTTGTAGTGTTTTTAAGCTTATACGTGGAGGTTTATTTTTCCAAAGGAATTTGGACATATATGAATCTAGAGATCTGAACCAATCTTGAGGCGGTTTAGTTGGGATCATTGAGAATAAATAATTTATTTTTGGTAAGACCATCAGTTTTATAGCGGCAACCCTTCCCATGAGTGATATGGGTAGACGTTTCCACCTAGCCAGATCGCCTTCTACTTTCTTTAAAAGTGGGATATGGTTTAATTTAGTTAGATCTGCAAGGTTGGGAGAAACATTAATACCTAAATATTTTATATTTCCTGATTGCAGTGGTGTAGAAGAAGAATTATAGAAGGAGCAATTAATCGGAAGGACTGTAGATTTTGACCAGTTAATTGAGTAATCTGATATTCTTGCAAAAGAGTTTATCAATTCAATCACCCCAGAGATATTGGTTTGTGAGTTTTGGAGAAAAAGTAGCACATCATCCGCATAAAGGCTGATTTTATGTTCCACGTTCTTGCATTTTATGCCCTTAATTACTGAATTCTGTCTAATTGCTGCTGCTAGTGGTTCAATAAAAATTGCAAACAGTGAAGGGGAGAGTGGGCATCCCTGCCTGGTGCCCCTCAGGAGACAGAAGCTGGAGGATGTCTGGTCATTTGTTTTGACACAAGCTGTTGGGGAATTGTATAATATTTTTAACCAGTTAATGAAAGAGGTTCCAAAACCAAATTTGTGTAAAGTTGCAAATAGAAATTTCCAGTTAACTCTGTCAAATGCTTTTTTTGCATCTAAAGAAAATATTGTAGTTCCGATGTTTTTACTGTATGAGTAGTCTATCAAATTAAGTAATCTACGTGTATTTGTTGATGAGTGCCTACCTTTAATGAAACCAGTTTGGTCAGGGTGAATTAAGAGGGGGGTTATTTTCTCTAATCTCTTTGAGAGCGCTTTGCAGATTATTTTAAGGTCTACATTTATAAGGGATATTGGACGATAGCTTGAGGGATATACAGGGTCTTTGCCTGGTTTTAGCAGGAGATTAATGTTTGCAGAATTCATATTTGATGGAAGTCTGCCCTTTTCTTTGATTTCCAACAACGTTCTGTAAATAACTGGTGCTAGAATCGTCCAGAATTCTTTGTAGAATTCTGCAGGAAAGCCGTCTGGACCTGGAGCCTTATTATTGGGCATACTTATCACGGCTTCCTGGAGTTCACCTGATGTCAGTGGCAAATCCAGTGCCATTGCTTGAGTTTCTAATAATTTTGGAAGAGTTATGTTGTCCAAAAACTGATCAATTTCCTTTTTAGATGGGTTTATTTGTGATGAATACAACGCTTTATAGAAATCTCTGAAAATGTTGTTTATTTGTTTCGGGTCATATATTGTGTTCCCAGATGAATCTTGAACAGCACATATAGTTGTTTTTTCTTTATTTTTAGCTGGTTTGCTAGAAATTGACCGGATTTATTACCATGTTCATAATTTTGTAAGCGTAGTCTTTGTACTAAGAATTTTGTTTTTTTATCAATTATCTCATTTAATTCTAGTTTTGTTTTGCGTATTTTGTTCAATGTTTCCTGATCTTGGTGGGACACGTAGGCTTCTTGGGATTTGATGTTTTTTTCTAATTCCTGAATATTTTTGTTTTCTTCTTTCTTTTTATGTGATGAGAAAGAAATTATTTTACCTCTCATCACAGCTTTCCCTGCTTCCCATAGAACAGAAGCTGATGTTCCGGGAGTGACATTACAGGGAGTGCAGAATTATTAGGCAAATGAGTATTTTGTCCACATCATCCTCTTCATGCATGTTGTCTTACTCCAAGCTGTATAGGCTCGAAAGCCTACTACCAATTAAGCATATTAGGTGATGTGCATCTCTGTAATGAGAAGGGGTGTGGTCTAATGACATCAACACCCTATATCAGGTGTGCATAATTATTAGGCAACTTCCTTTCCTTTGGCAAAATGGGTCAAAAGAAGGACTTGACAGGCTCAGAAAAGTCAAAAATAGTGAGATATCTTGCAGAGGGATGCAGCAATCTTAAAATTGCAAAGCTTCTGAAGCGTGACCATCGAACAATCAAGCGTTTCATTCAAAATAGTCAACAGGGTCGCAAGAAGCGTGTGGAAAAACCAATGCGCAAAATAACTGCCCATGAACTGAGAAAAGTCAAGCGTGCAGCTGCCAAGATGCCACTTGCCACCAGTTTGGCCATATTTCAGAGCTGCAACATCACTGGAGTGCCCAAAAGCACAAGGTGTGCAAGACTCAGAGACATGGCCAAGGTAAGAAAGGCTGAAAGACGACCACCACTGAACAAGACACACAAGCTGAAACGTCAAGACTGGGCCAAGAAATATCTCAAGACTGAGTTTTCTAAGGTTTTATGGACTGATGAAATGAGAGTGAGTCTTGATGGGCCAGATGGATGGGCCCGTGGCTGTTTTGGTAAAGGGCAGAGATCTCCAGTCCGACTCAGACGCCAGCAAGGTGGAGGTGGAGTACTGGTTTGGGCTGGTATCATCAAAGATGAGCTTGTGGGGCCTTTTCGGGTTGAGGATGGAGTCAAGCTCAACTCCCAGTCCTACTGCCAGTTTCTGGAAGACACCTTCTTCAATCAGTGGTACAGGAAGAAGTCTGCATCCTTCAAGAAAAACATGATTTTCATGCAGGATAATGCTCCATCACACGTGTCCAAGTACTCCACAGCGTGGCTGGCAAGAAAGGGTATAAAAGAAGAAAAACTAATGACATGGCCTCCTTGTTCACCTGATCTGAACCCCATTGAGAACCTGTGGTCCATCATCAAATGTGAGATTTACAAGGAGGGAAAACAGTACACCTCTCTGAACAGTGTCTGGGAGGCTGTGGTTGCTGCTGCACGCAATGTTGATGGTGAACAGATCAAAACACTGACAGAATCCATGGATGGCAGGCTTTTGAGTGTCCTTGCAAAGAAAGGTGGCTATATTGGTCACTGATTTGTTTTTGTTTTGTTTTTGAATGTCAGAAATGTATATTTGTGAATGTGGAGATGTTATATTGGTTTCACTGGTAAAAATAAATAATTGAAATGGGTATATATTTGTTTTTTGTTAAGTTGCCTAATAATTATGCACAGTAATAGTCACCTGCACACACAGATATCCCCCTAAAATAGCTAAAACTAAAAACAAACTAAAAACTACTTCCAAAAACAATCAGCTTTGATATTAATGAGTTTTTTGGGTTCATTGAGAACATGGTTGTTGTTCAATAATAAAATTATTCCTCAAAAATACAACTTGCCTAATAATTCTGCACTCCCTGTATAGTCTAAATATGAAGTCCACTCTTTTTTAAAATATTTAATAAAGTCTTCATCATTAAGTAGTGATGTATTAAATCTCCAGTTTTTACTTGGCGTAGTATTATTCTTGTGCATTAGTGTTAAAGATACTGGAGCATGATCGCTGATAGCTATAGGGTGAATCTCAGTGTCTGAAATGTCGCTCAGCAGTGAGCTGCTGACCAAAAAATAATCCAGACGAGAGTAGGAGTGATGAACATGTGAGAAAAAAGTATATTCCTTACTGTTGGGGTGAAGGGAGCGCCATGCATCGCAAAGACCAAAGTCGTTCATATACTGTTCGATTATATTTGTGGACTGCCAATTATGCTGAGTTCCTGCTGGATTGAGCCTATCCATTTCTTCATTTAGTCCAAGGTTGAGGTCGCCTCCAAAAACAAGTGTGCCATCTAAGTATTCAGAGAGTGCACTGAAAAAACCATGAAAGAATGAGGGATCATCAACATTTGGACCATATACACTTACAATACATAGCTTTTTATCAAGTATAGATAGTTTAATGATTAAGAATCTCCCCTCTGGATCTATAACTGTATCGAGTACTGTGAAATTAATATTTTTATGGATTAAAATTGCTACTCCCCTTTGTCTAGAATTATAACAAGCTGAGAACATATTAGGAAACTCAGGTGTTTTAAGTTCATTTGAACCTCTAAGAGGTCTGTGGGTCTCTTGTAAAAGGACAACATCTGCCTGTAGTTTTTTGAGTTGGTTAAATATTTTTAACCTCTTTTCTCTGGAGCCAGCTCCATATACATTCCATGTAACAAACCTCAGTGCACCCATAGATGTCTGTGTATAACTAGGGGTGTACACTGTGTGTGTCGCTTAGACAGGTGGAGAGAATACATCACTTGATCATAAATAAAGAGAAGGAGAGAGAGAAAAAATGTGTGGCGAGATGCTCCCTGAGTCTGACTATGTGTGTGCATATTTACTAATATGAGTACGCTTGGCTTAAGTGTGTGTATCCTATACGTCTGTGTGCGCTGTCTGACTGATGTAAATGTGCTACCGTTGAGCGCATGATTGTGCGTGATCGTGCTGTGCGTATGTGGATGTTGTTTGTGGATGAGTCTGGAAGCAGGTGATCGAAGCAGTGAAAGAAAATAAAAAAGAAAGAAACCAAGGACAAGGGTGAGCAGCATAAAAACAAGAGGGGGGAAAAGAGAAAAAAAACGAGAAGAAGAAAAAAACCTCGGAAACATTCCAATTAAACCATTGACGGAGAGTGACGGTGTTAATTCTGCTATGATATCACACTTAAGATGCGATTTGATACTGGTAAGTTAAACAGATGTTAATGCAAGTTAGTGTGAGTGGATAGGGAAAGGGTGTAGCGGATTCTTATCTGGTGTGAAGTTAATACAGCCACGGAGTGATGCCGGGGTCGCGGTAAAGCTGTCCATCCACGTAGAGCCGGTCCACAGCGATGACAGCGCGGGAGCCCTTCTGGATGAAGCCGCGTCGGATTGGGAAGAGGACCCTGCGTCGTTCCAGGATCTCTTTGGGGAAGTCCGTTCCTTTTAATTCCCTGGCGCGACGTTTCACCTGTTCCTTTTGTTTGAAGTGGCCGAATTTGGCCACAATAGGATGTGGTCTCCCGGTAGCAGCCCGCATGGGGCCGATGCGATGCACCCTATCAAAGGCGATGTTCTTCACCGTGTCCTCCGGCAGCTTCAGGTGGGTTTTGATGAAGCTTTTTACCGTAGTCTCCGCGTCTTCTCCAACGGCTTCTGGAATACCAGAAAATACAAGACTATCACGCATGCCACAAGCTTGTAGATCAATAACTGTCTCTTTTATTTTTTTAGTTTCTCTATTGAGCTGGGTAACATTTTCTGTGAGACATTTCACCGACTCCCTTAGCGTGGCATTTTCAGCAGCGAGCGTTTCCACCTGCTGCTGGCTGAACTCCAGGGATTCTCGCAAGGATTTAAATTCCCGGTGAAGAATCTCCACCAAGGACAGCCTTGCTTCGAAACTGGACAATCGCTTGTCCATTGACTCCAGTATGTCGGCAATATCTTTGCCTGCTGGCGATGTTGTGCTGGGGGAATCTGCCGGGTGATATCTTTTCGACGACGGCGTCTCAGATTTGGCCGGGGAAGATGCACTCTGAGCCTTCTTCATTACGAGATCCTGGAAGCACTGATCGATATAATCTTGGAGAGCCTCTAAACTCTCCCCGTTGTTCTCCAGGGTGTTGGAGATGATTTAGACAAATATTGTTAGTTATAAGACAATTGATAAGTGTATTTGGTAATACTGAAGCTTAAAGGAATTTGTTCAATTCTAAACTACCATTCGCTTTAATTTTCCGCCAAAATCTCCGGTGTCTGACGTCAGTTACAACATGAGTCGCTTACCTTGTCCGTCACTTCACTTCTAGTCTGTTCTTACATGTAATTGGCTGATGGTGTGGTGCTGATTGTTGTATATGATTGACAGGAGAAAATGCTTGCAGCTATTGACTGGTAGAACAGTCAGAGGAGTTGGTCAGAGGAGGAGTGGGCAGTGAGGCTGCTCTCACTGCCGTCTGGCAAGCAACAAGGAGGTGGCTCTCAGCCTCCCCTCAGCAGTGAAGAGCAGCTTTGTAGATGTCTCCCGGGTGATAGTTGACCCCTTCGGCCTTGCGCTGGAGAACTATGGCAGACGTTTCCAGGAGGGACGGATGAGGCCGTTGGACCGGCCATTTGCGTATGCTAGGCAGCTCTGTGACATGGCAGGGTGGTGGCTGCAACCCAGGCCCACTGGGGCCTCAGCATGAGCCACATACACTATCCCCCTGAACCCAACGCCTCCCACACTTACCTACCCTCCGATGTAGACAGAGGTTGAGCATCACTCTAGGATGCGCAGAGAGTGCAGCGTCCTTGATGCTGCTGTGTACATTGGCATATTCCCCTGTTGCTTGTCTTGTGTGTTATGGTGTTGTGAAGATACATGTGCTTTTTGTGCTAAGGCGTTTTTGTTTCTGTTCTCATTTTGATTTCCCATTAGGGATCCAGATGAGCAGAGTTTCTTTTTTCTCCTCAACTGCCCTTTTGTGTTATACATTTCATTGTTTTCTTTATGCTACCTGTTCTGACCTGTCTCCCCATTGTGATGTTTGTGTATTGTATATACGGTTGGAAAGGTCCAGTTTCGCTGCAGGCAACTGCAAGTGACAAATAAAGGCTTCAATCAATCAATCAGTAACCTGTTGGGGCAGTGTGTGTGGGGATGCGTTCACGACCTTTAGAAGTGTGTAGTGTCTGTGCTGCACTCAGCTGTGATGCAGGGTCATCCACAGGGTTTTCTCCCTTTGAGCTCTTTTTGCTGGGTATTGTACCTGATTAAAGAAGACTGGGAGGAAGGTCCAAGCCCAGCTAAAAATGAGATTCAATATGTTCTGGACCTGAGAGCAAAACTGCACACTTTGGGGAGGTTATCATGAGAAAATCTGCTCCAGGCCCAGGAACGTGAATAGTGCCTGTGCAACAAAGGGACTAGACTCAGGCAATTGTCACCAGCAGACAAAGTGCTTGTACCTACTCCCTTACTCAAGCTCAAAGTTACTCGCCAAGTGACAAGAACCCTTTGTAGTCACACGGTGAGTGGTTGACATTGACTATGAACTTGTACAGTTGGACAGAGGAGAGGAGCCACACAAATATATCACCTCAACCTCCTTAAGGAGAAAGGCTGAAACCGCTCCTCTGGTGAGCTTGGATAAGGAAAGAGATGAACTGGGGCCAGAGGTGCCAAATTCCACCATTCGGGCTTCCCTTGATAATGATAACTATCTCACACAGGCCCCCAGAGAACAGATGTTGCTGCATTGCAACAACGGTTTGCAGATGTGAAGATGGGCAAAATCCTTGGTGCCACCAAGGATTATGCCCATGAACAATGGATCAGCATTTTACCCTCTCACCCTCACCCATTTGAAGGTGTGTCAAAGTTAACGGACCCTGTACTGGTCCGCTGTGGTAAAGAGAGAGCTGGGCATAAAAGTGAAGGTCTTGATTTACTGGTTGAGCTACCTACCTTCACATGTGGTCATGAGCTCTGGGTAGCGATGAAAGAACAAGATTGCAGATACAAGCAGCGGAAATGAGCTTTCTCCAAAGAGTGGGCACCCTCTCCCTAATAAATATAGGATGAGAATTTCAGCCATTCTCAGGGGCTCAGTCCCTCCCAAATGGCTGAGTAGAGCCGCCAATCCTCCACACCGAAGCTGCTAGTCCTCCACATTGAAAGGAGCCAGTTGAGGCGATTCTGGCATCTGACAAGGATGTCTCCTTGGTGCCTCCTGCGTGAGGTGTTCCGGGCATGTCACACAGACCCAGACCCAGGACATGCTGGAGAGATTATATCTCTTGGCTGGCCTGGGAATGCTTCAGTGTTCCCCTCGGAAAAGCTGGAGTCTCTGTCTAGGGAGAGGGAGGTCTAGGTTTCTCTGTTTAGGCAGCTACCCCCGCAACCCGGCCCTGGATAGGCAGAAGGAAATGGCTGGGCTCAGTAGAGCCCATCCAGCCTTGTTCTTCACAAGTTGGGGGCTCTGCACTGCTCAGCCACCTGCTCAACTACCTGCAGCTTCCACGCCGCCATCTGCTCAGCTTTTGCTAGAGGTCATCACACCGTCTGGTCCTGCTTCATCTCCGCCAGAGGTCTGCACCACGCCATGTCGCAGCCAGCCACCTGCCCCGGCACCTGAGGTGTTCCATCACCTCTGTCAGTTCCCAGTGGAGCTTCGCTGGTGCCGCGGCCGTCCGCCTGACCTGCCTCCCTGCGCTGCTTGTCTCACGGCTGTCTGCCTGACCTGATTAACCTGCTATGTCGCCGCCGCTGGCCCACAGTTGGCTTCCAGACCTGCTCCGTCACTGCTGCTGGCCCCAGAACTGTTTCCTCGAGTTTTGGACTCCTTTTCTTTGTTTTTGATTTTGGACTCTGTTTTTATTTTTTTTGTTCTTAAGTTTTATCTTATGTATTTATTAATAAAAAAATGCAAGTTAATTTCAAAACTACATTCCCTTGGTTCTAACAAAAGAAGGACAAAAAATATGACATTTTGTGCAGCAGTGTGGCTTGCAAAAATGTTTATAGTTTTTGGACAGCAAGGAAGTGAGACATAATAGGGTTTAGATACACACAACACTTGTAAATAGAAATCACTTTGGCTTTCATTATATTTGTTGGTAATAAAAAAGATATACAAAACTGCCAGCTAAAAACTGGCAAAAATGACACTTTTGTAGCATTTATGCATTTATAACTTGCATGTTCTAAACTATCATAGATAAGTATATATTCACTGCAGAGCAAATTTGTAACTATACTCTCTTTGTTCATACAGACTGACTCCTGTTCATTTATTTATTCACTATTTAGCCTCCATTTTTAGAATTATTTCTTAGTCATTTTTATCAGTGTAGGGTTTTAATCCTGTCCATTTCCAGTGCTGCAGGTGGTGGGTTCTGTCGGTCAAGTGCACAGTTTGCATAATGGGTGTACACTCTTGCAAGTAAGTAATACAATTTTTCTTTACATGTTTATTTAGTGTTGTGTTTTAGTTTGCCGTGTACTTTGCTGTGCCCACTAATGAAATACTTGAGGTTTTAAATTAGGTTTTAATAAATTGGCAGTTGGGGCACCTCACCAACGGCTTTGGCCTGTTAACTAAGCTTCTGTGCTATTTCCTGTTTTACTCCTGTTACAGAAACAAAGACACTCTTAATTAGACCACGTGAATCTCTGTTGGACTGGCCATTAACAGCAGGAATAAAGCAGGAGGCTTGAGACATAGATGAGGTACAGATCAACCAGGTGTTTATTCCTCAACATTACAGATTACAGGAAACATAGCAAACCTAAATGGCATGTCTAGCCTACCAAACGTTTAAAAGAAAGCAAACTGTAAATAAGCCAGACCACCCTGACTTTACATTGCAAGACACCTATGTAATTATAGAGCTTTGGATGAAAAAGGTCTGTTTTCTTTTATTTGAAATGTGGCCTTCTAACAGCAGAGGGCACTGCAAACCAAGTGGAATAATGAAGGAAGGTTTCTTGTGAGTGAGTATGAATATGCTGACCTGGCCATTTAATGATTCTTCTAAAAGAAAGCTAAGTGCCAACATTGGCAGCTTTGGTCAGTGGGGTGATGGCTTTAACCTTTGAAAACAAGTTATCTTAAACAGTTCAGAAGTCCAGAAGTGTTTGACTGCCAAGAACGTGTTTCTGTGCTTTCTATCTGCCAGCTATGAAAACACAGCTGGAGGTTTTGGATAAGGGACCATCAGCAACACTATCACAGATTAATGATTGAGTTCAGCAAACTTTTCTATGAGGCCATAGCCCACTGGCTCTTCTGTGGGTGAAAATCCATGTCAAGTGTTTTCACCTTCATGTCACAAGTTGTAATGGAAGGTCTATATTTTTAAATCTAATCTTTAACAAATGGAAAAATCTGCTGGGAAAATCACTCAGTCCTGCCACCTCCTCCACATTATATGTGTGTGCTGAGACATGGAATCTACATGTGTAACTCTACAGTGTGTTACTTATTCACACAAGATGAGACAGCAGTGGTAGCAGAGCTACCATGAGACATGCTGACCTGCCAGTTTGCCTGTCATTGTGGAGGGGCCACATGGGATCAAAGATTTTTTTTTCTCCCTACTAAATGTTATTCATAGGAGATCTTTGCTCTATATAAATAAAACTGAGCTGAACTGAAACCTCACAAAAAAACAGACAACACACTTTGAAATGATTTAGGCTCTATCCCAATGCCCACTTTAAAAGCCCTAACCTCCAAACCCTCATAGGCTTAAATTATATATCGGGTATAAATCGAAATAATCTTGACAATCCCAAACCATGTTTTCTCAAGTTTGTAGTTTGAGAATATTTTTTCCAATTTTTTAAAGGTATGATGAAAGTTTCCAAGCCAAATGTAAAGTTACAAGAGGTCAGATCAGGTCCAGTTGATCTGTGTGAAGTATTGATTTGTTCCATAAATTGGCTGTGGATTGTACACATTATTTGATGGTGAGGGTGATTTGAGGGTAAGAATATCTTTCAAGCTGACAACATGATGACATGTGAACACTATTTGCACCTCTGTGAGACACATTGACTTGTGATTAGATGTATGATCATGTCTGACCAGCATGTCACTGTTCAGGGCTCTGGTTGAGCCCTTAACAGCTTGGTACAGCTGGAAATCAGCTGATTACTATGCCTGATCTGTGTATTTATTATTATTACTAAACTGTAAATTAGTTTCTTTTTTATTTGATTAACTAGGACAGCCTTCTGTAGAGGTCATTGTTTTTATATTCATTTCAGCTATTATTCATCTGTAATAGTCAAATACCAACACAATAATTATACATAAGTGGATTTTAGTATAAACTGGCTACCTCCAAATTGACTTTCTACAGAACACATCCAATGTTATATATGGCCAAATCCTAACATGGGCTATGTCATTTCAGACTATTTTAAGGTTAAGCCCTCACAATATTATAGAGATACCCAACAACATCAGTCTGGCACCTGTTGTAAGAAAAACAGGTGCAAAAGATAAAATATTCAAGATGTGCACATTTCTCCCTCAGCCAGCTAAGATTCGGTTTAGGTTTGTATTAGTGCTTATAGTTAGGAAAGTCTGTAAGTCAGTGTAATGTAATCTGGGGTTAAATCTCTCTTTGTTTTTGTGTGTTTAATTTGCTCTGTTCTGATACCAAGCACGTGTGGACTGATATACTTTGGCAGGAATCTAGAGCAACACAGCTGTTTGTTTTGTTTAAGACAAAGAAAGTGAAAAAAAACTTCTCTAGAAGTTGATTATGATGATTTCAACAAAGGCAATGCCAGCCTTGCTTGTTAGAAAGGCTTATCTTAGTCCTCTCTCTCACAAGTGTGCATTCTATATCAGACTAGATATAGTCACGTTAAAGTATGATCCAGCTCCCAGAGGGAGAGAGGTGGGTTACATACTGGACAGGTTGTTTGAACATTGTAAGTTTTACATTTACGTTCAGTATTCTGCTTTATTTCAAGAAGAAATATGCAGGTCTTAGCTTACACAGCAGGAGGTGGTAATAACCATTCATAGTTAATGCTAATCTGTGCTGCAAAGAATTTAAAGCAGTCAAACCAGAATGTAGGGGAGACCGGGGATAGTTGTAACATTTTTGACATTTCTGTCTGTAAATTGGAGCTCTTTTAAGGTAGTTGATTCAAAATGTAATGCAAAGTATTTACATGTCTCTGCTATTAAATAGTGCAGCTATTTTCTCTGCAGCACAATTACCCATTGCACGGTATGCTCTCAAACACAAAGAGTGAAATGTTACAATTAACCCCATAGTCTGGGTTAGTTGTAACATACCCTGGGGTGAGATGTAACACAATGAAATAAGGGTACTGACAAAATCTTAAGATGTAATCTTTTTTATTTAACACCTGAATGCACTTATAAACATTTATGTAGCTGTTTGTGAGTGTGTGTAGGAGTGTGTGACAGAGTGCAGAAATATAGATTTTGAACAATACTGTAACAAAAAAAAAGACAACTTTTCACCAACTGAATTTTTCAATAATTTTGGTTGGCCTTCATTGAGCCTTCATTGGCTCGGTGGGGATTATAACCGACAACTCTTGCCACATTTGAACATAATAATTAACCTGAAAAAATGTAGCTGTGCACCAGCTTCATCAAATGAACTATATGTGTTTTTGTCAAGTTTTTAATCACCATCAGAATCACAGTGGTGACAGATGTATGGCTGTCCTGGAGTGCAGGCCTCATGAGCCCACAGTGCACAGGTCAGGCACTTAACCCAAGCTTCTTTTGGCTTTGAGTTATTGAAGTTTTCCATGCACACAATACAGAAATTCTCATCAGCATCTGAGGAATCTGTGTTGTCCTGTTCAGTGTTATTCATTTTCTGATTTTTCTTTCGTGATGTGGAAAGCTTGGATTGTTTTAGGTTTGTGGGAGTGGATTTGCCTTGTTTCTGGCACAGCCTCTTCTTTGGAAAACTTATTTTCCTGCTTCTCTGGTCTGCTTCAAGAGCCATCTTAACTGGTGTATCAGTGAGTATTGCTGTTTGTTTCCTTTTTCTTCCCGTTGAAGGGGTTTTTCTAGGTCCAGCTTTTGGTAAGGGTCGCACATCTTCTGGGTTAAAGCCCAAGGAGGTCTGTGGGTTTTCATCACAGCCTGATGAGGGAGCAGCTTGGAGGTCAGTTGGGAGACTGGAGACGTGAGCATCTGGAGGAGTGGTCATGTCGTCAGCTGTAGGACTGGTGAGATGAGCAGCAAGAGGAGCGGACTGTTGGTCAGCTGGAGAAATGTCCATATGGACGATCTGTGACCTGTGATGGAGCAAAGTCACTGTCCTCAAATATGTTTGGATTGTATGGCCAAATTCCACAGCACTGGAATCCAGCCTGTATATTCTTTGGTGTAGCTGCTGCTGGAAGTGCCGTCCTGACAAGACCTGGTATTTCATATATTGTCATGGTCTTTCCTGGATTCATTCTCATCCAGGAATCACTTGCACTGTTCACCATCTTTTTCAGTGGGCCATAAACACTCCTGTCAAGTGGTTGGAGTTTGTGACTGCAGTGAGGGGGAAATGTGAGCATCACAATTCCATTGCTCTTGCAGAAGTCAATGGCTGCAATTGACAGGTGTGAACTGTGGTTATCCATGAGAAGAATCACTTTTTTTTCATTGCTGACCTTGGTGTGGTTTGCAAAGTGCTTTAGAAAGATGAGGAACTCTGTTTCTTGCATCCATCCTGACTTATTTCCACTGCCAATACTTCCTACTGGCCCATCTCTGACAAAGTGGTCTGCATAACGTATGCGTGGGAACACAAACATTGGAGGAATTGTGTTGCCAATGGCATTAACTGCACATGCAAGGGTGACCAGTGAACCTCTCTCTGCTGATGTCATTGCTCCAACTTGTTTAGTGCCACGTTTTGCAATCACTCTGTCTGGGGTTTGCACAGTTGTTATGCCAGTCTCATCAATATTCCATATGTCATTTGCTGTTAAGGTGTGTCTCTTTAGCACTTCATCAAATTTTTTGAAAAACATTGCTACATTGTGTTGATTAAAACTGGTGGCCCGTGCCAGACTTGTAGCCTCAGCACTTCTAATGGACAAAGTTGGGTTTCGTTTCATGTAGGCTGAGAACCAGTCTGGTCCAGCCCTTGAGAATTTGTCCCATGACTTTGGATATTTGCATCCATGTTTCACTGCAAGCTGATATGCCAGTTCTTTTACCTGTAATTTTAATCACGAAATATGTTAGTATTTCTGATATACTATATTTTTAATTGCTACCATTACAAATTTCTAACTTTCCCTTGTCTTATCCTTTATTGCTTCCTATCTGCTTACCTCACGTGGACATAGTCCATAAAATGCATCTGCAGCTTTCATCAGGTATTCTGTTAATTCCTTCTCTTGTTCATCAGTGAAGACCTTCTTTCCACTATGGTATCCTACACGTGGGAGTTCCATTGCTCCCTGCTCATCCAGGTTCTTCCTCTCTTTACAAAATCGGTGCAAAGTGACATGGCAAAGGCCATACAATTTTGCCACAGATCTGGTGGACTTTCCCTGATTTCTAACATCATTTGATGCTCTCTCCAAAATACTGAGAGGCACCCCTCGGTCAGTCTGTCTTTTCCATGACCTAGGCATACTGTAATTCAAAGAAAACAAAAAAATATGAGTTAAAGTAATAGTGGGGTAAGTTGTAACATTTGCATGGTTGTTACAGCTGACCCAGGCTGTTGCTGTTACAACTGACCCAGACTCCTATAGCCACGATCTAGCTCGCATTACAGCTAACACCTAAAACATTAGCACTAAAGACATGCACAGAATATATCCCCATAGACATACAAATAACATAATTTAAGTTTGATGAGTTTAACTGCAAAGCAGTTAGTGCTATTAGAAAATGAAATAAAGTCAAAAAACTTACTTTTTGGCTTACAAATTAGTTTTTTTCTTCTAAAATTGTCTGTCTTTGTTGAAGGATGCTGATTTTTCACCAGTGATAGAAGAACTGAATTGCGCATGTACAGAGTGAATCACATGATTTTAAACTTAGCCCTGATTGGAGAAATTAGAAGTGTTACAACTGACCCACGTTACAACTATCCCCGGTCTCCCCTATGCTAAACTTTTTGATACAATCAAATAGTGTGAGTTCCACAGTCTGAAGACCATTAAAATGGGATGTATTGTTGCATGGCAAACTTCCCAGGTCTTAAAAATTGGTCTAATTGTTTCATACATATTTGGATAATGGGCGTGATGACATTCCCACTTGTGGCATCGGGCCCTAAATCAGTGCAGGATCTGAAGGAGGAATCTGCAACCTAAACTACTGGCTCACAGGGTTACTCATTAGGAAAGGCTTTACTACATAGACTGTAACTGAAAGATCAGGTTTTAGGTATTGTGATGTGACTGATTGGATTATTAATCCCTAATAGGAAGCTTCAGCATTAGCAGTTTGCTCACTGTCTTTAGCCAGATATCAATATTATATGACTAGTAAAAATTGTACATTTGTAACACATAGTGATGTAAGGACCATACATTATTATAGGGACATCGTCAACAATTATACAAGAAGCACTTGGAAATAGTGGGAATGAAGAACTCCCTTATAACAGGAAGAGAGTACAGAACCAGGCTCAGAGAGGGGCAGCCATCTGATATGACTGGTTGGAGGTTGAGTGGATAGCGAAGACAGAGAAAGGACAGAATAGAGAGACCACAAACAGGACAAAAACAAACTATGGGAGAGAACAAAGTTTTGATCATAGTGTTAACCCATCAAAAAGATAGCCAGAAAATTCTGTTTTTTTGGAACTGAGATGTTTATTAACCCTTAGAACAAAATCCACATTTTTTTTTTGCTATATCATGTTGTGTATGATTTATTTTTATTATATACTTATTATATATTTTTTGTATTGCATTTGATACATTGGGCATTTTTGACAACTTTTTGTTAACAACAATGTTAATTTTAGACAAAAAAAAAGAGTTTTGTCCATAACATTTTGAAATTATAGCAAGTATTGTTGATGAGATAGCGGTCTCAGAAACTCATGTATCAACTAGAAAGTGCATTTTCTGAAGAAACTGCAGTGTGAATGCTTGAATCTGAATGTATGCACCGAAATGAAATAATTACTGAATTTAAGTTAAAAATGTTGAATGAGATAAAAAAAACCCTGAATTTTTAAATTGAAAAGAAAAGTGCTGAAGTGCTAAAAGCTGACGTTTACACAGAAGAACAAGTTGGAAAAAAGCTGAAAATGTTTTAAATGTAAATTAGAAAAACCTTAGAAAAGAGAAAAGAAAATTTAGATTCAGAAAACATCTGAATAAATATTAAAAGTTCATATTCTTTGAATCACTGAATGACTAAAATGTGATTCCTCCACTTGGATCCACACAGTTTAAAAATTTTAAATGTCTGAGCTTTGAAAGACACAGTGTTGGAAAGAGAACATTGAGGTCTTCGTTTTGAGGGTAAAATGATGGCTGTAGAGCAAACACTGTGGACACAGCAGCAGTTGAAAGAGAAGTGTTTAAGATGAATCTTGGCACAGTGAGAGACAGAGCTCGTTAGGCAGGCAGGTGTGAGCCTGGTTGCTATAGTGACTGCACCCAATGGCTCCATACACACGCACACAGACATGCACCTCACTTTTGCTGCTTAAAATGAACAGAAAAGTCAGCCCCAAACAAATCGCTTCCAAATGAAAAGTACATGTCGTATTGACAAAATTCTTTCACCGTGAGCGGCAGCAATGTCCAGTCTACCTAATTCTCAGTTTTCATGCCTGTGGAGTTTATTATATGGACGTGGTGACAGTGTAAAAACACCATGCTCTTCTGATTTTCAAACAAACCTTCTGAGCCATTTTAACATTAGAGTCTATGGAGGAGTTGGAGGGAGTAGGCTGTGCATTGGTGACATTTATGAAAGAACCATAACACCTAGTACAATAGTAAACACATTGGATGAAAGAGGACAGCGATGGCTACGTTTTGAGGGTAAAATCATACCTGTAGAGCAAACGCCGCGGACACAGCAGCAGTTTTAAAAAAGATTTTAAGATTAATTTTTTTGCTTCTCTCACTCTACCAGTTGAGCTGTCTCACTCTAGCCCCAACATTCCGTCCCATACACACCCATTATAAACTCTGAAACGGCTGAAAAAACATCATGAAACTTAAACTGGAACTGAAGAAAAAGTATAATAGATATTGAAAAGATAAATACAAGTTAAATAGTTGAATGTCTTGTCTTCGTTTTAAAGTTTGAATGGTGGCTCTATGTCAACGTATGTGGAAGTAGATACAGTTTGAAAATGAGTAAGTTGAATGAGGATTTGAAGGGTCTCTCCATTGAAATACATGGGAAATTTTTGTTGAAAAAAGTTGAATAAAATTAAAAATATAAATGTTAAAAATGAGAAAAGTAGAAGCAGTCATGTCCAAAAGAAGAGGAATCTAATGGTGTTTGAATGGTTTTTCTAAGTTGAACGGTTTTGAAGGAGATAGATGCCAAAAAACATACGGAATATGATATAATAAGTAGAAAGTGCATTTTCTGAAGAAACTGCAGTGTGAATGCTTGAATCTGAATGTATGCACTGAAATGAATTAATTGCTGAATTTTGAGTTAAAAATAAAAATGTTGAATGAGCTGGAAAATACAGAGTTTTTAACCTGAAAACAAAAGTGCTGAAGTGCTAAAAGCTGACGTTTACACAGAAGAACAAGTTGGAAAAAAGCTGAAAATGTTTTAAATGTAAATTAGAAAAACCTTAGAAATGAGAAAAGAAAATTTAGATTCAGAAAACATCTGAATGAATATTAAAAGTTCATATTCTTTGAATCACTGAATGACTAAAATATGATCCCTCCACTTGGATCCACACAGTGTTAAAGGTTTACATCTCTGAGCTTGGAAAGACACGCTGTTGGAAAGAGAAGAACGATGGCTTCCTTTTGAGGGTAAAATGATGGCTGTAGAGCAAACACTGTGGACACAGCAGCTGTTGAAAGAGAAGTGTTCAAGATGAATCTTGGCACAGTGAGAGAGAGCTCCTTAGGCAGGCAGGTGTGAGCCTGGTTGCTATAGTGACTGAGCCAGGGGCTCCATACACACGCACACAGACATGCACCTCACTTTTGCTGCTTAAAATGAACTGAAAAGTCAGCCCAAAACAAATCCTTCCCAAATGAAAAGTACATGTCGTATTGACAAAATTCTTTCACCGTGAGCGGCAGCAATGTCTAGTCTTCCTAATTCTCAGTTTTCATGCCTGTGAAGTTTATTATATGGACGTGGTGACAGTGTAAAGACAGCCTGCTCTTCTGATTTTCAAAGGAACTTTCTGAGCCATTTTAACATTGGAGTCTATGGAGGAGTTGGAGGGAGGAGGCTGTGCATTGGTGACATTTATGAAAGAACCATAACACCTAGTACAATAGTAAACACATTGGATGAAAGAGGACAGCGATGGCTACGTTTTGAGGGTAAAATCATACCTGTAGAGCAAACGCTGCGGACACAGCAGCAGTTTTAAAAAATATTTTAAGATTAATTTTTTCGCTCCTCTCACTCTAGCAGTTGAGCTGTCTCACTCTAGCCCCAACATTCCGTCCCATACACACCCATTATAAACTCTGAAACAGCTGAAAAAACATCATGAAACCTAAACTGGAACTGAAGAAAAAATATAACAGATATTGAAAAGATAAATACAAGTTGAATAGTTGAATGTCTTGTCTTCGTTTTAAAGTTTGAATGGTGGCTCTATGTCAACGTATGTTGAAGTAGATACAGTTTGAAAATGAGTAAGTTGAATGAGGATTTGAAGGGTCTCCCCATTGAAATACATGGGAAATTTTTGTTGAAAAAAGTTGAATAAAATTAAAAATATAAATGTTAAAAATGAGAAAAGTAGAAGCAGTCATGTCCAAAAGAAGAGGAATCTAACGGTGTTTGAATGGTTTTTCTAAGTTGAACGGTTTTGAAGGAATTAGATGCCAAAAAACGTACGGAATATATAATAATAATAAAGATTAGAAGAACAATACTGTGAATGCTTTTACAAGCATTCACACTAATAATAATAAAGATTACAACAACAATACTGTGAATGCTTTTACAAGCATTCACACTAAATATGATACAAATGGCATTATAGGGTTCAAAGTAAAGAGGGTGTCTGGGTCTAAGCTGAAAGAAACTCCAGGAACCACAAGTAAGTCTGTACTCTGAGAGTGAAATTGGTTTGCCATTGATCAACTGAGCACTAAGGATATTTGATATTTTCCCATAGACTATACAATCTGACTAACAATGTTATTAATATGCATATGCCCTATACCGCATATGCATTGTACTTTTTAAATCGCGTCTTACTGTTTTAATTTAATGTAATGTGTCCATGTTATTGTTTTAACTGAATGAGCTTATCGTTTTTTGTTTGTCATGTCAAGTGTCCCCTTTTTTTAAATACTATATTTTTACAAATATAGTCAGGTTAAAATACATATATTAAGTACATTCTTCCAAAGATGAAATGAACCTGAACTAGAGTAACCTTCTGCCTGTGTTATGGAGGTTTAGAGGTTATCCAAAAGGCCAAAGACAAAGTAAACTGAGAACTTCAAAAGAAGCAACTCTTTCTGTGTCATCAGAAGGGGTTGTGTGTGTGTGTGTGTGTGTGTGTGTGTGTGTGTGTTTTGTGATATGCTAAAGAGTTACATTGACATACCATGCAGCATCTCCACCCCCTACTGCAGGTGAAGGGCAGGAATGTGATAGGCTGAGCAAACACAAATACGATTCATGTTTTTGCTTCTTTGAGATGGGGCATAATAAACATGGATGTACAGTATGTCACCTTGTGACTACAATGTTTTATCTTACACGGTAACAGCAGATTTACTTTCCATTAAAACAAAGATTATGTAAATGTCATAAAACCTCAGGTTTTGTTCTAAATAGTACATCTATAACACCTGGCCATACACGTACAGAAACGACCTGCGCTGATGACAAGAGGCATCACAGCAGAAATTGACAAAATTATGTTTAATCACATATTTGGTTACATTTGCTTTATGCCGACTTGATGATGTAGACTTACCTTTTTATTGCCAAGTGAAAATTATTCAATGATGACCAAACAGCCACTGACAGGTTTGGAACCATGCTGTACAAGAAATGTACACATAATGTTTCGCTACTACTATTTACTGCACCTGTGCAGATTTATGACGGCACAGGCTGCTTACTTTGTACCACTCTTTATACAGCCAAACATGTCAGGACGTGCAGATAACATGCCCACACAGTCCGGCCTGGAAGACAGCTGCAGGGGCACGTGTGCATATGTGAGCAGCTGTGTTTGTAAATGAGGAATATTGCAAAATGCATTCAACTATCAAACGTGACTATGTTTACTCATCATGTGCCAATGAAGGTAGAAGGATAATGATACATCTTTGAAAAAAAAGAACTCAGTGGTGGACTAATGAACTGTTTGGGGCTAAGTACAGGATCTTTCTGATCTAGCTTTGTTTTCTGGTAGTTCGTCTTTCACCAGATGTCACCACCATGTTGCAGACTTGGAGTTTGCTCATACATGGGAGAAGTAATCCATCAGTCTTTTTATTTTCATCAGGGAAACCACATCTATGCTTAGGGTTGCTCAAGAAGCAAATGCTTAGAGCAGAGTTTCTTTGGTCACACTTTAAGCACAAACTAAGTCCATGTTTCTAACACCCCTGAAGAGTTTGAACAACACATTTATTATTATATTGTCTTTTGGCTTACAAAGAACGGGACCCTAAAAATGTTCCTTAACTATGACCGTGATTACCAACATGAAATGATACTGTGCTGTGAAAAAGTATTTTTCACTTCCTGATTTCATATTTCTTTGCATATTTGTCACATTTGTCAAACAAATTTTAATTCTAGACATAAATAACCCTAGTAAATACAAAATGCAGTTTTTACATGATGATTGCATCCTACCTGGCCCTATGTGAAAAAGTAATTGCCCCCTAAATTTAATAGCTGGATTTGCCACCTTTGCCAATAAAAACTGCAATCAATCATTTGCAGTGACTGGCAATTAGTCTGTCACCTTGCTGTGGAGGAATTTCAGCCTACTCTTCTTTGTAGAATTGTTGTAATTCAGCCACATCAGAGGGTCTTCCAGCACAAACATCCTGTTTTAAGGTGCCACAGCATCTTAATCTGATTAAGTCCAAACTTTGACTGGGCCACTCCAAAACCTTCATTTTCTTTCTTTCTTTCTGTCTTTTTTTTTTTTTTTTTTTTAGCCATTCAGTGGTGGACTTGCTGCTGTGTTTGGGATTATGTCCTTTAGGATCTTCTGGTAGAGAGTAGAATTCAGGCCTCCATTTTTATCCAGGTCCTTGAGCAGCAAAGCAGCACCAGCCCACCACACTACCGAAACCATGTTTGACTGTTGCTGTGATTTTCTTTTTATGAAATGCTATTATTTTTATGCCGTATGTAATATTACTCAAACCTTCCAAAATGTTCCGTTTTTTTTCTCATCATAAGTTCTTTGGTGACTTCCTAGATGAGTTGTTGATGTGTTCTTGGAGTAATTTTGGTAGTCTGGTCATTCTGGCAAAGTTCTGGACTGTTCCAAGTTTTCCCCATAATGGTTAGAAATGGTTTTGTAACCCTTTCTAGACTGATAGAGGTTCAGTGCAGTTCTGTTTCTGAGTTTCTTTAGATCATGGCACTGATGTGTTGCCACATCAGGCCTGGGTGGGGCAGTGAAACTGAACTCAAAAATGTCATTAATCAGTTAATTAATGATTTAACAAGGGAGCAATGGGATTTTTTTTTTTTTACACAGGGCAGGAAGGTTTAGATTTTTTTTTCCTATAATAAAGTAAATCATTCTTTAAACCAAAACTCGAAAACTTGTAAATCTGACAAATATGCAATAAAAATTTAAGAAATCAGGAAGGGGGAATAGGTTTTTCACAGCACTGTTTTTGTGTTCCTGCAGAATGTTTGACTCTTGCCATTAGATGGCAGTGCTTCATTTAAAGCGACACTGAAAGAGCAGAGTGAAAGCAGTGTGAAAGAAAATCATTTTATCGGGAGCAATAGAGCAACATCCTCATGTGTCTTCTCTGACACCGCCTTCACCATCCACTTCAATCTCAAGTGAACAGCATCTCCATATCCTTCAGTCAAGAAACTGAGACGATGTGGAATAATCTGGTTTATTTATTGCAGTTTATTGTATAAATATATGCTAGTTACATTGATTTTGGAAAAATGAATAGATCTAACACTAACATTCATTTGTCTATACTGTAGTAAACCAAGTCCAGATGATTCCAGTTCACACTGTTAACATGCATTTGTCACATGTAACCAGTACTGCTAGTGTTGCAGGGTGAGCGTTTTGTGGTTTGGTAGCTGTGTTACGTTTGCCTCATAATATGTGTTTGATTTACACATATTATGAGGCAAGCTGGAAATCTTCACTTGGTTTGCCTCCCTCCACTGCTGAGGTTTGTGAAGCACTGAAGCTGCAGGATCTCACCACTGATGGCTACTGGGAGGTCTCTTCAGATTCTTGTCTGACAGCAAGGGTCCTCCACTCTCTGGAGAGCCCCTTCACCTCCAACAACCGTGGACCAAAACCTGAGCTCTGATCTCGCTCATGCACACACACACACACACACACACACACACACACACACACACACACACACACACACCTACACAGACACACACTTGCCTTTTATAGCTTAGTGAGGACATCTAATTGACATAATGCTTTCCCTAGCCGCTTACCCTAACCCTAACCATCAAAAATGAATGCCTAACCCTAATCCTTATGCTAAACCTAACCATACCCTAATTGTAACCCTGACACTAAAACTACATTTTGAGTCTCAAAAATGCCTACAAACTTGTGGGGCCTGGAATTTGGGCCCCATAAGGGACTGTTCGTCCCCACAAGTATAGTAACAGTCGAATTTTTGGTCCTCACAAAGATGTATAAGTGCGTGCACGCGCACACACACACACACACACACACACACACACACACACACACGCAAACACACAGACATTCAGATAAATTATGCTTGGGGGATGCATTGGCCTCCATGTGCTCTACAATGGGAATATTTAAGTCATTGTTGCCCCTTAATCCTCACCTCCACCCTTCCTGTGACCCCATGCTGTCAGCCCCCCCACCCTACTCTTAACCACTAGTTACATTCAAAGGTAGCTGAAGTTCTACCATATTAAACTCAAAATCATAATTTAAATCTACTACCCCCCCCCTCCCTCCCCCGCCTCATTTTATTTAACTGCTTTGGTTCAGTATATTATTTTGTCACAAATTATGGATAAAATGTCATTTTCAGATGACATGAAATGACATGACAGTCTTATCAACTTGCCTATGGAAATCTTTCTTTAAAATTCAGAGTTGCATTTGACCACAGGCTAAAAGAATAACAGGCAAGAAAGTAAAAAAAACCCAAACAAACCCCCAAGACAAAAAACAAAACCCCAACCTATTAGCTGTAGGAAGATAGAGGTTAGAGGTCAAGCTGGAGTGAGCAAGATGGGCAGTAATGAGAGATTGACCCTCATTAGATCCAGCTCCTGATGAGATGGCAATGAGAGCTGATGAGGACAGTCAGGAGTAACAAGCAACAGAACACTGGTCAGCACACTGAACAGCAATGTGGAAATTTATCTGGAAATATGCTTGTATGTATGTATTGTAACTAATAACACATACATTCTTAAGTTCTTAGAAATTAAATTTACTTAAATGGAAGCTGGAACTCATCCAGGTAAGGAAATCTTAAAAAGTTGATTCTGTTCATCTGGACGCACCTTTATTAGTAGGAGAAACATTTCGTCACACATCCAAGTGATTTGGTCACTAAAAAAGTTATGTCCAGATGAACAGAATCAACTTTTTGGGGTTGGGGTCTGCCCTCTGCAAAGACTGGAGATAATATAAGGAACTAGAGAACTGACAGCTATTATTTTAATCACCCTGTCTCAGTTCTTTTAACTCTAAGTATCAGGAAGGAATGTGGTAACATCTGGACCGATGTGTTTACAGCTCTCCGTTTCACTGCAGAGTCCCTTCATATATACGTGTTGGGCAGAGTGAAAATCTCGAGGCTGAACGGCCTTTGTGCAAGCACACACACTTCTTGGCAGGGCAAAGCTATGAGCACAAACAGCAGTGTATAAAACTCCAGGCAGCCAGCCTGCGTCTGTCCATCCAATCAGGGAGTTCCTTACATCGCACCGCGTGGCTAATTTGCATTGTTTCGGGATTTCGGAAATGAGATAGCTAATCCAGCAGTTAATGCCAAAGATAATCCAATAGCTAATAATAATTGGAAGTTGAAAATGGTTTTTGAAATGAGGTTTTTATTGAGAATTTAATTCTTTTTTTGTGAAATTCAAGTATTTATCGAGGGATTAATAATTCATTTTGAAAAATGGATTTAAAAATAGTGTTTTTATTTTAAATTAAATTATTAAATAATAAATTAGTTTAGTAATGTCTGAATACATAAAATAATAAAAAATGAATTTACAAATGCATAATTTATTGTACAATTTATTATTTAAGCACAGAATTCTTCATTTCGATGCGTGTGGCTTTTGTGATCCTCCATACTGGACACAGGCAGGCAGGCAAGAGTGTCATTCACTGAGTGAGGCCTGCAGTGAAAATGATTTCAGGCAGTCATCTGAAGCGCTATTGCTTCATATACCCCGTAGATCATGTACCAAACAGACCCTCCAGCTTTGGTGGTCTGTTAAACTCTGTGTGAAAGGTCAGGGCACACAGCAAATGCAAAACAGGGTCCAAGGAAGTTGCTGGACAGTGCAGTTCAAATCAGACCACAGGACACACAGTCAAAACAGGACCAAAACAAGAAGACGAAGTAAATAATATACACAATAAATTTGTGATGACATACTTTGAAAGATGCATGAAGTGTAATTATAACATCAAAACAGAAGAACAGAAAGCCAAATCATGACAATAATATCTTTGTAACTTGATCAGGGCCCAGGCCTTCATTTATATATCGGCACCTGCAGCAGGCGGTAAAATGAGCCAAAGATCTATGAGGAACTCGGGATATACATTAGCTAGGTTTCTTATGCTAAGGGGTAAAGATGCTAGAACATTCATTGTGTGAGCCTCCAAAAACAGTTGGAAAGTATGCGCTCTAACCCTGTGGTTTACAGCAAGTCCCCCATGACCATGCTTCCTGTTGGTCACGGGGGACTGACTTACCTGTGAGTGACAGTGCTGCATGCTTGGCTGGTACTGTCTTGAGCCATGATCGATGGATGAGTTGACGTCCAAGAGTTCTGTTTGCCTTGCTGCTATCAAATGCCTAGCGTGACCTACTGGCATAGATCAAGATGTGAGCCTCACTTCAGCCCCACCGGAACAGCAACAGGTTGTGACCTCTGACAACATGATCCAACATCATGTGGAGACTGCACATAAATAAACATTTGGCTTAAAGAAACAGTGATAAGACAACTGGAAAACAGAAATGCATGAACTGTGAAAATAAAAAGGGTGTGTGTGTGTGTGTGTGTGTGTGTGTGTGTGTGTGGCGGGGGGGGGGGGGGGGGTTGGGTGCACTGGGGTAATTAATAAAACAATTTTCTGCACAAGCTGAGCATCAGTCATTCCACTGCTTGGAGAACTCTGTGGACTGTGGCTTTTTAGGCCCTGTTTGTTCTAAAGTGATGCAGGTTTTGAAAAGACCCTCTGAAGTGACAGCTTTTTCTCTTTTTCTGTCATTGTGGGACCCATCCAGGGCGCTGAGACACTTATATCACTGGGCCGTGACAGCTATACACATACATGAACACACAAACACACAGAGCGGTGCCTAAAAGCCTTTTGTTGCTGGGTCCTGGTCCACTGATCTTTCTGGTTGCTGAAGGACAATGAGGGTCAGTCAGTCAAACAGGCAGGCAGTCAGATACTGTCTGCTTCCCAGTAACATAGCAGGCAGTTGTGTGGGCAGAACTAATCTGGGAATGTCTCTTCAAGTCTTCTTAAAAAACTCATCTTTGATGAACATCAAAACAAAGAAAACTGTAGATGCACCAAGTCCTGCTGATACAATTACTATTTTTATATATGGGGGTCAGGCAATTAAGGCAAACCTATCACGAAAGCAAATGCAAAACTCCAAACTTTTTGCATAAATTAGACTAACGTTATTTAACATGCTACGAAAAAGTGAATTCTTTAAAATCACTACAGGAGACATATTTACCTATCAGAATTCATTGGAAGTTTAATACCAAGTCTGATTTAAAGTATTTTGGTGTCATTAGCTTAGTAGTAGGAGTAGGTAGGTAGAAGGAGGTTATTCAGAGCTTTTTACTAAAAACAGCTGTCAGTTATGATTAGATGCAGGTTTAATGAAAGCACTGTGACTGAAACAAAACAGGAAGACTCCAGGCCAGTAAACTAAAGCAAATGACTGTCTGCAGAGCTGCAGGAAATTTGGACTGTTGTAGTTGTAAATTGATTTTGTTGTTTCCATTGCTACAGACTCAAACAGAGCTCACACCACCTCTCATCCAATATTTTAAAACGATTTCATCTACATTTACAATGTATGTAAACCAAATGTAGTTGCTATGGGTTTGACTTCTGAGGGACAGTGTTGTATGCATGTCACAAATGAAAGCCAATGAAAAAGAATCCCCTTAATAAAATCCCATAGAATAACTGCAAGTTCCAAATAACCAGAGTTCACCAATAATTATGATTAGATGGCATACCTTAAACAAGGGTGTTCTAATAATTGCTACCTAATCAATAATGTGCATTAAACCAATATGTATTTTTTTTTCATGTGACTGGCCAGTTCATATGACATCACATCACAGGAAGATGGACTGGTTCCTATACAGCGCTTTTCTACTCTTTTTGAGTGTTAAGCATGCTTTATGCAACATCCCTTTATCACTCATGAAAAAACATTTTTTCCATGTCTAAGTGCTCATCAGGCTGTGAATCTAACATTCACAGCAACTCTGGGTTCAATACCTTATCCAAGCATATGTTTTCATGAAAAGTGGAGCAACCATGATTCAAACTAGAAACCTTACAATCAGTAGATGACCTGTGCTACCTCCCAAGCCACAGATTTAGTTCTCATTCAATCTGGTGGTATTTCACAGTCCAAAAGTAAAGAATAAATACAATAACAGAAGTCAAAAGTAGGCTTAAGCTATGTACCAGTTTGACATCAAATCAACAAGTACAAATAGGATCATACATTAATGCTTATAGAACAATAAATTTGTTTGCAGCTAACAAGAAAAAACAAAAACCAAAGAGCAAAGTTATGTGTAAGAATCTATATGCAATACTCACACTCATTAGGGAAACAGAAAAACTTCAAACACTATTAAAAAACTTGAAATGGTCCTACTCTCTGCGTACAGATTCTTGTACAAGGCTCCCTGTTTTTTAATGCACCTTTTTAACAGGACATTTTAATATGGGACTCTCTGGGACTGACTCGTATTTGGAAACGGTCTCAAGCGGTCATTAGAGAAGCTGATTTTTAGCACATACAACACAAATACATTAGAAGCCCACAGAACATCTGGTAGCTTCATCATGCAGCCTGCATTCACCATGTAATTTCAGTATCTGAAAATGGTTATCTGTAGGTAATGTACGTTTTTTCACTATCCAGAAACTTTTTAACTAATATAATCAGTAATATAATCAGTGTAACTATATTACACAGACTAAAATGGTATCATTTGCATAAATCAGTGCTGAATTTAAAATCATTTTCTACATTTTCTACATACATCTTTTTTCAGTACTCTTCATCCTTGGCATATTCCCTGATTAGGCAAATGGACATTTTGTATCAACCAAATCAGATGCTACTTATTTACTGTAGAGGTTTGAAAGGTATGAATCAGTTACTTGATTCATGCATTTTAAACCAGCTCTTTCTTTCTAAATTGGGTTTTGCTCCTGGTGATATGTCAATCTGTTACCCAATGAAGACAGAGAAAAGCAATTCTTCAAACAGCTGGAGGGAAATAGCAAGTCAGTGAAAACCACTGCTGTCTCATCAATAAACGGTTGGGGCATTGTTGTTTTACAGTTGACAGGAGACTGGGGACAGCCCTAAAGGAAACACTGTGTGTGTCCTCTGTGTGTGTCAGCAGGGGTGCTCTCCATCAAACTTTAAGACATTAATTTGCCTCCTCATTACTATCATTCAGCCTGCAGGTAGAGTGGAAGAGACGGGGGTGGTCTGGAGAGAGTATCTAAAAGTAATGGCATCCAGTCCTCCACAGAGTGATGAATTCAGCTGTGCCAATGAAGGGTTTTCTATTTTATAGGTGAGAAACTCAGCTGTTCTTTTTGTTTTAAATATTTTTTTCACCAAAATTAGAAAATCTACTTCTGCTTGTCTGTCTGATGGTTCAAAAGCCAATCAGTCTACAGCATTCAGCCTCATCAAGTCAGACAGCTTAATTAGGATCCCATTAAGTCAACATGCAAGCTGACATACTGATAAGATACGTTAGTTGGTTTAAAAACAATTTCTACAGTAGGGTCAATAAAGTCTTCATAAGTAACTTGGATTCAGCTTAACACTTCAGCCAGCCGGTCTTTTACACCATCAGAATGCAACTAAGTTGCACATTTATTTCATGAAATATGCAAATACATGCATACTGTTGTTGGAATATGCATAATTTGAGATGTAAGCCAGCAACCATCTATGTAAAATGAAATTTTAAGTCTAAATTAACTTAATCTATTTTCAGTGGTTACTGGAAATACAAGTATAGAATCATCAGTAAAATCTAACAAAAAGTGATGTCAAAGTCTGTCACTTTTTCTAAAAATAATGTTTAAAAAGCTTCCCCTGAGCCATTTTTACCACTACTTAAATGAAGAGTCACACAACCTCTGAAACAGGTTCAAACCTCTGTTGTAGGTAAGCTTGCACACAAACACAGTTGGCTAATGTATTTTCCATATTGGCTGTTGATTGGCTCATAGAGGGCATAGGCAGGATAACCATCGTTACAGTTTCTGAATTTTCCAATAGATTTCTATTTGAAGACAATGCCAACGCCTGATATTCCAGCTTATGTGGGCATAAAGAATTTGGCATGCAGTATATATTAGTGTGCAAAAGTTTGGACACACCCTGTCATTTATTTATTTTTTTATTTCTACTACTTTTTACACTGTAGATACTGAAGACATCAAATATATGAAGCAAGATATATGGAATTATGTTGCAAAGGAAAAATTGATAAATAATTCTGAATATGTTTTATATTTTAGATTCGTTCAAGGAGCCACCCTTTGCTTTGTTGACAGCGCTGCAAACCCTTGGCCTTCTCTCAATAAGCTTCATGGTTGGATAGTGTAGTGGTGAGACTACACACCTTTGGAGCTGGCGTCGCAAGTTCGATTCCCAGCAAGGGTCCTGGCTAGACCCCCCACCCATTCTGACACCAAGCCCTGGAATGGTGCTGCTATGTCTGCAACTCGTACACAAGCATTTCACTACATGTTGTACTCTGTATGATTGTGTATGGGACAAATAAAGTTTGTTGTTATGATGTAGTCACCTGAAATGGTTTTCACTTCACAGGTGTGCCTTATCAGGATTCATTTGTAGAATTTCTTGCCTTCTTAATGGGGTTGGGACTATTCAGCTGACAGTCCTATTTGACAACTGAAGCTCAGTCAGTCTGGAAAATTACTAAAACTTTGAATGTGTGCCCAAGTGCTACAACAAAACTCTGGCTCACATGAGTACCGCTCCAGGAAAGGAAGTCCACGAGTCCCGTCTGCTGCTGAGGATAAATTCATCTGAGTCACCAGCCTCAGAAATCGCAAGTTAACAACACCTCAGATTAGAGCCAAGATAAATGCCACATAGAGTTTCAGTAGCAGACAAATCACTACATCAACTGTTCAGAGCAGACTGTGTAAATCAGGCCTTTATGGTCACATAGCTGCTAAGAAACCACGACTAAGGAAAAGCAACAAGCAGAAGAGATTTGTTTGGACCAAGAAACAAGAGGAATGGACATTAGACCAGTGGAAATCTGTGCTTTGGTCTGATGAGTCCAAATTTGAGATCCTTGGTTCCACCCGCCTTGCTTTTGTGCACCCAGAAAAGATGAATGGATGGTCTCTACATGCATGGTTCCCACCGTGAAGCATGGAGGAGGAGGTGTGATGGTGTGGGAGTGCTTTGCTTGTGACACTGTTGGGGATTTATTCAAAATTGGAGGCACACTGAACCAGCATGGCTACCACAGCGTCCTGCAGCCAACAAGTGCTCAGCATCTCTGAGAACTCCTTCAAGACTGATGGAAAACCACTTCAGGTGACGACCTCATGAAGCTCATCGAGAGAATGCCAAGAGTGTGGAAAGCAGTAATCAAGGCAAAGGGTGCCTGTTTTGAAGATCTTAAAATATGAAAGATGTTTTGAGTTATTTGGTGTTCTTTCAAGTTGTTTAAGGTAAGAATGTCATCAAAGTACACAAAGTGGTTGAATTACTCATGGAGTACATTATTGACCAGGGCTTCGAAAACAGCTGAAATGTTAATCAAAAAGGCATCACTATAGATTTGAAATACGATTAAATTGTATTGAAAGTGGTTTCCCCATCATCTGCTTCATGTATCTGGTAAAGGTACATGGCATAAATCCATAAAATTCATAAATCCAGCTTCCTGTTGCACTCTGGAGAAGTGATTCAGTTCTGTGTAACTACAGCCTGCACAGTACCTGTAACTGCATCCCTAAAGAGAGGAACTTCCATTTGATGATCACAGAAATGATCTGTTCTTTTCCACTCACATGCACTTGGTTGTATCTAAAAGTGATGCAAAAATGTTCTCCTATTGACTCTGATTCATTTGTTCACATTATCCCACAGTCACAGTGTGTGTGTGTGTGTGTGTGTGTGTGTGTGTGTGTGTGTGTGTGTGTGTGTGAGTGAGAGAGACAAAAGAAAGAAAACCTTGCATCCAGTTACAGGTGATGGCATCTCAATAGGCCCAAAGAGGAAAGAGCTTCCTTTGAATGCCACATGAAAGGGAGGGATGGGATATCTGGGGATACCTTCATTTCTCTGACGGCAGTCGTGCATACAAATGGGAAGCTATGTAAGGAATCTCCTCATTCTTACTCTCTGTCTCTCTCATGCCTTTGTGTAGAATCTGTGTCTCAGTGAAGCGAGGAAGGCTGTTTTTCTGTGGTTTGATGCGCTCACTCTCCCATGCCACTGGGGTGTTAGGAGTCTTGTAGGACAAGAGCAATGACACCAAAAGAGGCGGTACTCTATGTGTGTGTGTCTATCTGTGTCTGTATTGTGTTTGGGCATGCGTTTGTGTTTAACGTGTGAGGAGTGTACCATGTCTGACCCATTCATCATTTGTCAGTGCCATCTGCTGATCAGTTATGCAAGGAGAGACACTGACTGTGTGACAGCATGACAGGTCGCTCTCTCTCTCTTAGACACACACATGCACACAGAGATAAACTGGTAGTTTTCACATTCAGCGTCATTATGACGTACAAAATCAGGCAAGAAGAAGTCATTGACGGTTAGTTATGCAATATAATTAATTAATATAGTTAATATTTTAAATAATATTTCACTCACTATCTTGGGATGAGAAGCAATCAAACCTACATGATACAACTCAACAGACTGTCCAACATTTAAAACACTGCATTTTGCATTTATCTCTTATACATGATCAGTATGTATCAATACATCTGTATGTGTCAGGATTCCTGGGTCATTGACCCAGCGTTTTCAGTTCATGTTCTGTTTTCTCCACTCCTGCCATTTCCTGTTTCATTATGTTCAGCTGTGTATTCGCCTGTGTCCAATTATCGTCATCATCCAGTCTGTGTATTTAAGTTCCTCAGTTTTACCACTTCTCTGTCGTGTCATTGATGTTCTCACGAGGTTGTGTTGTCGTTTCCGCCCGCGTTCAGTCAGCCAGCCAGCCAGCCAGCCATTCAGCCTTTCAGTCAGTCCTTCAGTCATTCAGCCAGTCGTCCAGCCAGCCAGCCATTTCCTACCTCTGTCTGTTTGTTCACTCCATCGGCAATAAACACCAACCTTCACCTACCTACCTACCTGTGAGTCCAGCGTTTGGGTCCTCCTTCTCTCATCCGCGACACAAATCCTGACAGTATGTACCTTATCTCCTCCTTAGCAGGTGGGCCAGTCTGAATGAAGCTTTGCATGTCACAACGATTATTAACATCTCAGTTTTTCAAAAGATTTATCATGAAAAATCATTATTTTTTTCATCATCCCCCTGCCAGTGTGATTTTGCGTTCTCCATTTGCATGTCTTCCACGTGTCACATTCAACATACATTTAAAAACATGCATTTTAAAAAGAGCTGCATGCATTTTTTAAAAATAGTAATAGTTGAAAGGAACCTTGTACTTACAGAATCATGGTGACATTTCTTTAGATAACTGACACATAAGTTACAAAAAGTTTCATGTTTAATTATTTCTGCAGTCATTGACACATGTTTCATGGTGCTACATGTAATGTCACTACACAACATAAAAAGAAAAATGAGAAAGCCTGACACTGGTCTGCTGTGATGCTGTTGCATGCCCCATCTGTGTGTGTGTGTGTGTCCACAGTATAGGAGCTTCGTCATCAAAGCCCCTTCAGCCCCAAACATATTAATCCATCTGCTGCAGCACTCCACACCCGCCTGTGGTTTGGCACCAGTTTCCTTGTACTGGGATCAGTGGCAGGTGGAAGCGCTTTGAACTTTAGTGCAGGTGGAGCACGTTTGAACCTTCACACAGCGTCACCTTCTCAAACAGCATGTCTGCAGCACGTTCACAAACATGTCATCAAAACGGGTTTTTGTCTAAGAATACTGACTTGCTAAATAAACACCCTTTCAAACACACACTTTAGTAGTTTGATGGATTGAAAGGCAAATTAAGAAAGCACACACACACACACACACACACACACACACACACACACACACACACACACACACATTCTCTATACATTCAAAGGCACTGTTACAGCCATCACCTTCCACTGGCCATATACAGTACAAGTTCAAGTACAAGATTGTTTGAATCTCAGGTACAATTTTTCTCAAAGAATGAGGAGCTATGATGCAGCAGTAATTAGGATTCAACTTTATTGTCATTACACATGTATAAATACAGGGTAACAATATACAGTTTGCATCTAATCAGAAGTGCAATAAGAGCAGATTATATCCAGATAAGGGTATTATAAAAGGTGGGAATAGTAATGATTAGACTCTGCAGAGTAAATGATAATTCTGTCTTCCAATTAAATAACTTCAGTCTGTCCAGGAGCTGGAGGAAGTGAGGAATAGGGATTGTTACTGAGAAAGAAATAAAGAAGAAAAAGCTTGTAACACTGTTTTATGTTTATTTATGCAAAAAACAAAAACAAACAAAAAAAACCCCACAACCCAGTCACACACATGGACACAATAAAACACCCCTTTTTCATACATGGCCTGAAGAACAGCTTCAGCTCAGTGAGGAAGTGAAGCACGAACCATTATTTGTCATCATCAATTGCAAATATGACTGCAGTCCCATATGTGCTATGCGCAGCATCTTAGCTGTTCTTGGAGTTTCAACTTACACACCTGTTCTTTCAGCTCCTGGTACTTCTCAGTCTTCTTGCTCTCCTTCTTAATGAAGTTACTGTCAAATCGAATTTGAAATCTATTGTCAACCAGGAGCAGTCAACCTATGTCAGGTTGAAATCCCACAGGATCTTAGCTTAGTTGTTCACAACCACTTTTCAGGGGTGTTTCCCCATTGGGACTCTGATCCTCTTGGTGTAACTATACCCAGTTGGGTCTTACAAGCATCTTACGAGAAGTCAGTTTTGTCTTTGTGCACGTTTTTTCTATGTCAGGTTTGTTGTCTTGTTATATTTCCTGTTTTATTGTGATAGTGTCTTGTCTCATGTTCAGTTCAGCTTCCTCTGTCTCATTATCTTTCAATTGTTCCTGCTGTGTTTCCCACCCGTTTCCTCTGAGCTTGTGAGTATCTGCAATAATGCTGCTCCTTTCAATTTACTGTTTGTTTCTGGAATCCTGCACAGTTGATCCATGACACATTTGACTTTGTGTTGGTCATTTGTAAATCAGAAACATGTTTCTGATCCATTTCACAGCTTCATAAACTATTATCCTACAGTTAGTGCAACAGGCGATTTCCAAGCAGGAAATTTACAGTCTAGGTGAAGGAGTCACAACTTTGAATATAAATGAATCAATATATTATTTTGAAATTAAACAGTCTATATTGAGACTACTTTTTTGTAATAATTTTTGGCTGAAATTGGAGGATGGCAGCATATTTTCTAGTCCTGCACACAAACACAACCTCAATCCCAAAAAAAGCTGGGGCACTGTAGATTACAACAAAATGCAATGAGTTGCAAATCTCATCAACCCGCATTTTATTCACAATAAAACATATCAAATGTTCATGAATATTAGCTCAGTTTGAATTGATAAAAACTGATCTGCTGTGGGCAGGATTTAACTTCATCATATTGTATCATGACAGAGCTGGAGAGCTATGATTGGCTGGTCCCTGACATTTAGTCTGAGGGCAAATCCCAGGCCCAGTCATAACTAAGTAAAGAAATTAGAGCATCAATGAATAAGGATGGTAGAGAGACATAAAGGCATAGAGAGAGCGGTAGGCTGTCTCTCCCACAGATGAAAGACAGTCAGTGACAAGGAGGAGGAGAAGTCTTTTCTTTTGCTGATGAAAACAAGAATCAGCAGGGCTAAAGGTAAAGAGGGCGTTCATATGGCGGTGGGTTACGTTCAAAAGACACACCTGTTGTTTGGCCTGTTGCAGTCTATCAGTCCATCCCTGTCTTTCTGTCTGTCAATCTGTCTGCCCACACACAGACGCAACAAGTACTTCAAACAAACCACCACACCCACTAAAGCACGCACACACACAGACACTCATTGTCTATAAGTTCTGAAGTGAAGAATACACCTTTCACGCAGGCGAACAACATGTGTCTGCTTAATCCCATTTTATCACAAGGTAGCTTTTGCTCTTGATATTTGTGGAAAATATGACATTTCATTTCATATAGTCAAATAAAATAGAAATTGAAAATAAAAAAAATAGAAAAGGGTTCTTTTTTGTTTCTCACTGCAGCTCCATCAGGTCCAAATACACTCGTAGTATGCAGTTTGAATGAATTTACTGAGCACTGAGTAAGAGCTAGCCGAACCTTGGGCACTGCACACACCTTTGTAGAAATCCCAACCTCAGCTGCAGGTTCACATGTTCATGCTCCACCCTGAATAAAACCAGAAGACTTATAAATCTCGGCAGCTGATGCTGACCTGTCAGCCAACAACACACAGCCAGTAATTCAAGTTATATAACTTTGCATTTGCTCATATTTTCATGTTTGCTTCAAGTGAAAAAAGTTAAATTACTTTACAGACCGTAAAGATAAGACAAAGAGTCCCTATGAAATAAAATTAGTTTCATTTTTCTAAGGAACATGACATTTCTGATGGATACTACAGTTCATTTTAAGGAGCAGTTTAACGTATTGTAAAGCAACAGGTAGACTGATGCCCAGAGAGGAACTCAAAAGTGTGTTTTCATCTTTGAATAAAGTTGTCAACAGGAAGTCTGCCTCACAAACAAATATGAAATTCCATCCATCCATCCATCTTCATCCGCTTTATCCGAGGCCAGGTCGCGGGGGCAGCAGCCTAAGCAGAGAAGCCCAGACCTCCCTCTCCCCAGCCACCTCCTCCAGCTTATCCGGGGGAACACCAAGGCGTTCCCAGGCCAGCCGAGAGATATAATCTCTCCAGCGTGTCCTGGGTCTGCCCCGGGGCCTCCTCCCGGTGGGACATGCCCGGAACACCTCACCCAGGAGGCGCCCAGGAGGCATCCTTGTCAGATGCCCGAACCACCTCAACTGGCTCCTTTCGATGTGGAGGAGCAGCGGCTCTACTCTGAGCCCCTCCCGGATGGCCGAACTTCTCACCCTATCTCTAAGGGAGAGGCCAGCCACCCTTCGGAGGAAGCTCATTTCTGCCGCTTGTATCCGCGATCTCGTTCTTTCGGTCACTACCCACAGCTCGTGGCCATAGGTGAGGGTAGGGACGTAGATTGACCGGTAAATTGAGAGCTTCGCTTTAACACTCAGCTCCCTCTTCACCATGACGGACCGGTGCAGCGTCCGCATCACTGCAGCCGCAGCACCAATCCGTCTGTCGATCTCCGGCTCCCTTCTCCCATCACTCGCGAACAAGACCCCGAGATACTTGAACTCCTCCACTTGGGGCAGGAACTCATCCCCGACCCGGAGTGGGGACTCCACCCTTTTCCGGCTGAGAACCATGGCCTCAGATTTGGAGGTGCTGATCCTCATTCCCGCTGCTTCACACTCGGCTGCGAACCGTTCCAGTGCGAGCTGGAGGCCTTCACCTGATGAAGCCAACAGAACCACATCATCCACAAAAAGCAGAGATGAGATTCTGAGGCCACCGAAGCGAAAGCCCTCCGCCACTTGGCTGTGCCTAGAAATCCTGTCCATAAAAAATATGAACAGAACCGGTGACAAAGGGCAGCCCTGGCGGAGCCCATCACCCACCGGGAACGAGTCCGACTTATTGCCGGCAATGCGAACCAAACTCTTGCAACGGTTGTATAGGGATCGAATGGCCCGTAGCAATGGGCCAGACACCCCATACTCCCGCAACACCTCCCACAGGACACCCCGAGGGACACGGTCGAATGCCTTCTCCAAGTCCACAAAACACATGTAGACTGGTTGGGCAAACTCCCATGCACCCTCAAGTATCCTTGAGAGGATAAAGAGCTGGTCCAGTGTTCCGCGACCAGGACGAAAACCGCATTGTTCCTCCTGTATCCGAGGTTCGACTAGCGGACGAACTCTCCTTTCCAGCACCCTGGCATAGACTTTCCCAGGGAGGCTGAGGAGTGTGATCCCCCTGTAGTTGGAACACACCCTCCGGTCTCCCTTCTTAAAGATGGGGACCACTACCCCGGTCTGCCAGTCCAGGGGTACTGCCCCTGATCTCCACGCAACATTGTAGAGGCGTGTCAACCAGGACAGCCCTACAACGTCCAGAGCCTTCAGGAACTCGGGGCGGACCTCATCAACACCAGGGGCTCTGCCACCAAGGAGTTGTTTAACTGCCTCAGTGACCTCGCCCCCGGAAATTGGCGGGTCATTCCCCTCATCCCCAGACTCTGCTTCCTCCTCGGAAGACGTGTCAGTGGGATTAAGGAGGTCCTCGAAGTATTCCTTCCACCGCCTGACAATTTTCTCAGTCGACGTCAGCAGCGCTCCGCCAGCACTATACACAGTGCAGGTAGAGTACCGCTTTCCCCTCCTGAGACGCCTGACGGTTTGCCAGAATCTCTTCGAGGCAGTCCGAAAGTCTTTTTCCATGGCCTCTCCGAACTCCTCCCACACCCGAGTTTTTGCTTCAGCCACTGCCCGAGCTGCATTCCGCTTGGCCTGTCGATACCTGTCGGCTGCCTCCGGAGTCCCACAGGCTAACCAAGCCCGATAGGACTCCTTCTTCAGCCTGGTGGCTCCCTTCACCTCTGGTGTCCACCATTTGGTTCGGGGATTACCACCACGGCAGGCACCAACCACCTTGCGGCCGCAGCTCACTGCAGCAGCTTCGGCGATGGAGACGCTGAACATGGTCCATTCGGACTCAATGTCCCCAGTCTCCCTCGGAATGCTGTTGAAGCTCTGCCGGAGGTGTGCGTTGAAGATCTCATGGACTGGGGCCTCTGCTAGATGTTCCCAGCACACCCTCACTACACGTTTAGGTGCACCGGGTCTGTCCAGCGTCCTCCCCCGCCACCTGATCCAACTCACCACCAGGTGGTGATCAGTTGACAGCTCAGCCCCTCTCTTTACCCGAGTGTCCAGAACATATGGTCGCAGGTCTGGTGATACGATTACAAAATCGATCATCGACCTGCGGCCTAGAGCGTCCTGGTGCCACGTGCACTTATGGACACTCTTATGTTCGAACAAGGTGTTCGTTATGGCCAAACTGTGATTTGCACAGAAGTCCAATAACACAACACCGCTCGGATTCAGATCAGGCCAATCACGCCCCTCCAGGTCTCGCTGTTGTTACCCACGTGAGCATTGAAGTCTCCCAGCAGGACAACAGAGTCTCCAGATGGGGCACCTTCCAGCACCCCCCCCCCCCCCCCCCGGGACTCTAAGAAGGCTGGGTACTCTGAACTGCCACTCGGCGCATAAGCGCAGATGACAGTCAGGACCCGTTCCCCGACCCTAAGGCGCAGGGAACAAACCCTCTCATCCACCGGGAAAAACCCCAACGTACCGGCAGCAAGCCGAGGGGATATTAGAATACCCACCCCAGCCCGCCGCCTCTCACCAGGGGCAACTCCAGACTGAGACAGAGTCCAGCCCCTCTCCAGGAGAGAGGGGCTGGACCAAGCCGTGCGTAGAGGTGAGCCCGACTATATCTAGCCGGTACCTCTCAACCTCACACACTAACTCAGGCTCCTTCCCCACCAGAGAGGTGACATTCCATGTCCCTATTGCCAGTCTTGGCAGCCGGGGATCAGTCCGCCAGGGCCTCCGCTCCTGGCCGCCGCCCAGCACTGGTTTTCTCCTTGAAATCTCCAAAGGATGCCATTTTTGCCAAGTCTCTTTCTTTCTGTTTAATCATGAACTCTGACCTTATCTGAAGTAAGTGAGCCCTGCGGTTCTTTAGATGTGTTTCTGCAGCAATTTTGGTACACCAGCTAGTCTCGGAAATGTTCACCTCTGCTCCAAGATTGCATCATTTGTGGATAATGGCTCTCACTGTAGTTCACTGGAGTCCCAAAGCCTTGGGAATATACAGACCAACAGATGTCTTTTCTTGAGTTTCTCTAGATTATGCCATAATTTATGAAATTTTTTAGCCTACTTCACCTTGTCACACGACTTCCATTTAAGTGATTTTTTTTTTTTGATTCAGCAGGTCTGGCAGTAATCGAGCCTGGCTGTAGCTAGTGAAATTGAACATTTTTTGTTTTTTTAAAAAGTGGTTAATCACAGTTAATTAATGATTTAACAAGCACAGCAGGTACTTTTTCACACAGGGCCAGGTGCATTTAAATAGCTTTTTTCTCTTAATAAATGAAGTCATCATTTAAAAACTACAATTTTGTATTTAGCCACCTTATTTTTGTATAATATTTCAATTTGTTTCATGATCTAAAACAGTGACAAAGAGTGCAAAAAAGTAAGAAATCAGGGACTGGCAAATACTTTTTTTCATTGCACTGTAAACAAATGTGCAAAGCTCACTGCTCTTTGAAATGAATGTTAGTCTGGCCTTTCACTATGAATAGCCTGAGGTCCTAATCCCAATCACATGACATCCACATCCACACAGGGTCTGTATACTGTGTCTGGTCATTCTGATCACTTAAAGTGGAATTAGTCAGGAGGATCTGGTGCACATAGCTGCTTCATGTTGACACACACACACACAGCATTGCACAGCAATGCATTTGACATGTTTTCCTTTTTTTCTGACCTTAGCCTTTTGTCTTCTCTCCACTTACTTTTCTGGTACATCCTTGTAAACCATTCATATCCAATCCTGAGTCGCGTATACATCTGGACTCTTTGTTTTGCAACTTGGGATATCTCCACAGAGGGCTCAGGCTGGGACCAAGCTGTGATAGAAGGAGAGCTGTGATAGAGAGAGAGAGAGAGAGTGAGAGAAAGTGAGTATAAATGACATGCTAAATGGGGCGGGGGTGCTGGATTGTGCCGCACTGACACAAAACCAATGTTTCTCAGTTTTCAGATGTCTCATTGAAGGCTCGTTTGGCTTTGATATTTTAAGTAGGTATCACAAATAAAGGGCCAATAGGAGCACTGCTGGAGGACTATTACTGCAACTAATGGAGGACTTAGTGTGTGGTGCTTGGGCGAGGGAGGAGGAGAGGTTCCTCCTGAGGGACAGGTAGAGTTACCTCGGGAGGGATACTAACATACTCCCCTTTCTCTTGTTCCTGCCAGTGCATAGGAAAGTGCCTTGAGGCAACCATTGTTGTGAATTGGTGCTATATAAATAAAAGTGCATTGAACTGAATTGACACAAGAGAACATTTTGAGAAAAATACACAGTTTTAGGTGAACTATGTATAATTCTTCCAAATTTTAGTTGGCAGCGAGGTTTCTATGCCACTGTATCAAGTTGTTTTATGTTCTTCAAACAAACGAAATAGCAAATGAAAGCAAATTAAACTGGATCAGTGATGTTTAATTTCAAGACAATAAGTGTTGGAAAACAGGGAAAAAACTGGGGGAAAACAGAAGACAAATATAGCTACACTGGCAAATTACTAGCTATGAGCAAACCATTAAAGATGAATGCATATTGCTTTCACATAGGAGACAACAAGGTGGTGTCAGGGGAGGATGTAGCTGGGCAGCATCAGATGGTAGTCTGTAGGAAACCAAGAAAAGTAAACGAGTAAAGGCAGAGAAAAGGGTTAAATGTTGGACGTTGAGGAAGGAAGAATGTTGTATAGAGTCCAGAGAGAAGTTGAGAAAGGCTCTGGCTGGTAGGGAAGAGTTGCCAGATGCCTAGGAAAGTACAACTGCAGTGTTGAGCGAAACTATGAATAAGGTGTTTGGTGTATCCTCTGGACAGAGGAAAGAGGAGACTTGGTGGTGGAATGATGGAGTACAGGAAGTTATTTAGAGGAAGAGATTAGCAAAGAAAACATGGAATAGTCAAGGAGATGAAGAACTCCTCTGTTTTCTTTGTATTAGTGTAGGGTCTTATTGTAGGGTATTATTGTAGGGTATAATTGTACCTTACAATATAAAGTGCCTTGACACAGGTGTTGGTGTGATTTGGCGCTGTAGAAATAAATTGAATTGAAGTACTGGGAGGCTAGACATACAGGAAGGACAGAGGTGGCAAAGGCAAACAAAAAGGACTATAGTGAGTTGTATGCAAAGCCTGACTCTAAGGAAGGAGAAAATGACTTTTACCAATCGGCTATGCAGAGAGATCGAGCTGGAAAGGATGTGCAGCAGGTTTGAGTAATTAATGAAGGATGAATGTCAGTAGGAGCAAGACAGAATACACGAGAGACCAGAGGAAATGCAAAGAGCAGAGATAGTAAATGTTGATGACTTTAAGTACCTGGGGTCAACCATCCAAAAAAATGAACAGTGCACGTGAGAGGTGAAAAAGAGAGTGCAGCCAGGGTGGAGTGGGTGGAGATGTCAGAGGTGATTTGTGACAGAAGGATAGCAGCAAGAGTGAAAGGTGGTAGTGAGACTTGCTGTGATGTATTAGGTTTGGAGACAGTGGCGCTGACAAAAAGACAGGAGGCTGAGCTAAGGATACTCAGATGTTCACTGGAAGTGAGCAGGATGGACAGAATTAGAGATGAGTCCATCAGAAGGACATCTCAGCAGAGAGACTGAGATGGTTTGGTGCAGAGGAAGGAGGGTGGACAAAGGATGACGAAGATGGAGCTGTCAGGCAGGAGGACAAAAGGAAGACCTCAGCAGAGGTTTATGGGTGTAGTGAAGGAGCACTTGGTGGCAGGTGAGGATGCTGGGAAAGCATGAGATGGAGCAGATGAGCCGCTGACCCCCACAGGAAACATGTAAAAGAAGAAATGGCAGCCATAGCACCTTTTCCCCGCTCTTCCTGAATCTTTCTGATATATGGTCTGGCCAGAAGTGACAAAAGTACAGACATTCTGTACTTAAGTACAAGTACTGATGCTTGTGTTAAAAAAAAAATACTCCAGTAAAAGCTGAAGTACTGATTCAACTTCTTTTCTCAAGTAAAAGTAAAAAAAATACAGGCTCTGAAATGTACTCAAAGGAAGTAGAAAAAAAGTAGAAAAGTTGCTCCCTGAAGGACGATTCTACCATCTATTTTTATGCAGAGGTAATTGAATCTTGTGCTATTTTAATAATATTAATACACGAGAATAAAAATGTTATTCCATTTGAAATTCTAATTCTAATGAATCTGCTCAGCTTGAATCTGTTATGTAGGACACATGTAGGGACAAAGACATGTAAAAATGAACTATTTTCTGTTGCCCACCTGGTAGAGGGTGACTTTGCCTCCAGACCTAAACAGGAAAATGTGAACAGTCAGGTGTTAAAGTCACCAGATGTTTCACAAGAAGATATCTTGGCTGATTTCCATTTCCTACATTTTCAGTATAGTGTATATTTTCTTTATACTAGACCTATGCAGTTAGCATGAAGGTGGAATTCAATGAATTAATCTAAGCATTGTCATCTTAACTACGAATTAATCTACGACACTTGATGTGACCCAACACTGACTATGAGCATCACAGCCACTGAACACCAGTTGAACATAGTGCCTACTGAGAAATTACTCTGCATTTGGGTCTATAAAAGATTTAATATTAAAGGTACGTAATTCAAACCACAAATATAACAAATTATACCTGAAAATTTAAATTCAGCCTAACTCTTAAAGTCATCAGATTGTGAACTTCTGGGATGCTTTTAGCACTGCTGCTACTTTTACATCAGTCCCATTCTGGCCTGGTAATCAAAACAAGCTTCTGTCTTTCCCATGATTTAAAAATATTGCTTAAAACTGCAACAAAACTGTAAGAAGCCACGGCCATTGTGCAGATTTCTGTGAGACTTTCAGCAGAGTCTCACAGACCCCCAATTTATTCCAGCAAAAGTTGCTCACTGGCACTTGCATCATTTCATCAGATAAATATCCCAAGTAAATGCAAAATGTTGTTTTTACAAGTTCATGTCAAACAAAACAAACAAACAAACAAACAAAAAAAGGACTCTCAAAAGCTTTCTATGAAAGCAAGTAGAAAACACAATGTTATTCTTTCAGTGAGTCAGCTCAGGTGCCATCAATTATGCACATTGTATTTATAAATGGACCTTTGCTGGATAAAATTCATGTAGCTACACTCTGAACTCTGTTAGAACCTTAAAAGCCATCTTTCCTTCACACACTCAGTTCTTTCTCTGTGTACACCCAGGACTGTCAGGTTTCCAGATGCATGCAAATTTAAAAAACAAAACAAAAAACCCCAACAAAACATTCAGTTTCAAACATGCTCCTCATAGAAGCTCAAACTGCAATTACTCTGCAGACAACACAGTATGATTTACAGAGTTACAGATATAACTTTAATTTAGCATTCTTCAGTAGTTAGTTATGTAAATCTTGCAGTTCCAGCAAATTCAACCCATGGCCAGGTGGTGCAATTCCCAGACAAACTGGATTCTTATTGACTTGGAGCATCTGTGACCATATAATTTCCTCATGGATTAAAGTATTCTGATTACCCTACCCCCCCACCGAAAAAAAATGTGCCAAATCGAACTCCACTGACGTTCATATGACAGTATGCTTTATATTAGCTGCTGATGTCACCAGATCACTTGAATTCAATTCAATTTTTTCGATTCAGTTGCGTCAGTTTGCTTTATATTGTAAGGTACCTTACAATGTAAAGCAGCTTTGGAGGTGAGAAACCCCAACCATCAAGCAACCCCTTTTGAGCAAGCAATTGGCAAAAGTGGGAAAGAAAAACTTCCTTTTAACAGGAAGAAACCTCGGGCATAATCAAGCTCAGGTAGGGGCAGGAATCTGCCTCAGCTGGTTGGAGATGAGGGGAGGAAGACAGGATAGATGACATGCTGTGGAAGAGAGCCAGAGATTAATAATAACTAATGATTACATTTCTAAACACATAGTGAGAAATATTCAGTGCATCATAAGTAGGGATGGGTACCGGTATCCGGTGCCATTCTGACATAAACGGTAGTAACCAGACCGAAAAGCAGCGCAAATTTCGGTGCTTTATTTCGGTGCTTTTTTTTTCTTGAGATGTCATACACTTTAGATTCTAGCCAATCATTTTACCTTTCCAAGGATAGTAGGCCCAGGCCCAGGTACGTACGTTCTTTTAGAGCAGAGCTACAGATTAAAAATGCCCAAGGCGAAGAGGTCAAAAGTCTGGCTGTACTTCACAGCAAAAGATGCAAACTCAGCAGCCTGCAACAAGTGCTTTAAGGTGATACTGTGCAAAAGAGGTAACACCTCGAATCTGATGAAACACCTGGTGACGCATAGCGTTTTTTTAAAAGCCGAGAAATGCACCGTATTTGATAGCTTGCTGCAAGACCTCACACCGAGCACATCTACTGCGGGTGTGGTGCCTGTTATCGGACCCGGAGTTAGCAAGATCCCCCAAGAACCAGAAGAGTAGAGTCCTGGCCCCTAGCCCTGCCAGTGTAGCAGAAATGATGACGGATGATGATGGCAGCAGCAGCCGTCCTTCTCTGGGTGAGTAGCTTAATGTTGTTCATGTGTAATTTACGTTGAGTAGGCTAACCACGGTATTAAATTAATGCACACAAGGTGAACTAGCAAACACCGTTGTAGCTACATGCGGCTGTCTTCTTGTTTGATAGAGTGATACCATATATGCCCTATAGCTGCAGAAAAGGCTAACATTGTTATCTTTTTACAAAAAAAAAACAGCTAAACATGAGAGGTTTTAGGACAAAGTTTGTGTTTTCCATTGTTTAAGCACCGGTTCCAACCAAAGGAGGTATGTTGTATCAGCAGAAAAGGCTAACTTGGTTATCATTTTGCAGAAAAAAAGAGACTGCTAAAAATAAAAACATAAGAGGTTTTTGGACAAAGTTTGTGTTCTCCATTCTTTAAGCACCGGTTCGAGCACCGTTTAAGCACCGGCACTGTTTCAAAAGTACCGGTTTGGCACCGGTATCGGATAAAACCTAAACGATACCTATCCCTAATCATAAGAAACTCCTAGCAGCCCAAATCAATCACAGCATAACTAAGGGATGATTCAGGGTCCCCTGATCCAGCCCTAACTATATCCTTTACCAAAAGGAAAGTTTTAAGCCTACATTCATGCAAATATATTATATCCCAAGTGGTCAAATGTTTGTGAATGTTGGAAGTATTTCCCTCATTTGTTGTGATCAGTGTTGGGGTCGTTACTCAAAATAACTAAAGTAAAAAGAGTTATTGCACATATGCAGTGTTACTTAATTTCTCCTAGGAGAAAGACGTTCGCTATACTACTTGCTATGCTTCTTTCATGTTACTCTGTAAAATGATCTGAAACACACGGTCTCATAATTACCATTTAACAATATAAACCTAGAGGCTACAGCCCCACACACTACCACAATGTGGACACACGTGATCTTTTCTGTTAGTAGCCAACAGCACAGAGCAAAGATGAAAACCAGCACAAAGAGAGTTTAAAGCAACCACCACAGTGATTCTACTTTATAAACATGAACAGGTAGAAACGGAGGCTGCCACCTGACTGCTCATCATTTTGTTACCTGTTTGTTACCGCAAATGACGGCTCACTTTATCACGGTGCTGGTCTGGGGTCAGCATTTACTCAGCTTTAACATCACTCTGGGTCCTTGGCTAGCTTAGCGTTGGCATACTGTACTTGCGAAGAGCCGAAGTTGTGTTAGCAGTATAATGCAGTTGTTTCTGTCCTGGAGCAGTCTCCACTTTACCACCGGGGTCTTATCCTTTTTGTATTAAAAATAAAAGTAATGTCCATCTCCACGCTGTAAACTGCATCTCTACTTTCCTCCTCTGACATACAAACCGAAATCAGCTGATCATAGCGAGAGTGTAAGAACCGATAAGCGGGATCAGTAGGCAGGCAAACTAACGAGTCCAAGGAATTTGACTACAGGGAACTGGTTCTCTATAAAAACCGGTTCTCGATTCCCGTCCCTAGGTAGAAAGCAACAAAATAAGAACACACAGGGTGGGTAAACAGACATGCGGACAAGAGACAAACAGAAACTGACGCTATAAGCACACACCTGTACATATAGCCTCGTATGTGCGTATGTAGTAATCAAAGCAAGTAGAAAGACCAGGGTAACAAGACGTAACTTAAACTGACTAGGCAATGATAGAAGATAAATTTTAGACAAGACATAAATGAAAAAGCTACTTTCAGCTTACCCCTTATCACAAGGGCTCACCACAGCATGTGTAATTTGAAGTTGTAAACCAGATTCCATTCTTGATGCAACCCCAAAGGAGATTTTTGTCTGCAGCAGGGATCTAACCACTGACCTTGCACTTGCCAAGAAATGTGTTAATCACTACACTATGATACAGGAGACAAATGACTAACAACAAACAAAGAATCACTAAACAGAGACAAAGATTTGACAATAAGATACAAGATGGTCCAGGTGAAGCAAGAATGAGCCAAAACACATGGAATCAAAGCAATCTATAATTTCAAAACCATCCATCCTTTCTCATCCACTTATTATTATCAGTGTTACGCCCAAATCACGTAGTTTGTAAACTTTGTCCATTACCTCCCTCCTGAGCCTCTCCTCAGAGTCCGCTGGGCACATGTTTGGCTGGATCATTCTGTCATGGTTAGCGCTGGCCAACCGTGGGGATGTGGGGAAAGGAGGACCCAAATGCTGGACTCTTTGATGCAACAGTGCGTTTATTTACAGTGCAAGAAAATAACAATAAATCCCCAGTGCGATCCTGACTTCCGTGACATGTCCTCTTCCCAGTGTTAGTGTTCTTTGTCTCCGCTTCTCAGTGTCTGAGCACCAGGTGGGCCTTACACTCTATTATTGTTCCTTTGTTCCTCCAAATTGTTTCCACAAATAAGATCAACACCAGCAACTGTCAGCTGATCTTGAACCCCCACTCGCACGGTGCCAGAAACAAAAGGGGAAAATAGGGGAACTATATAAAGCAGCATGAGCAACATACTCATTCTTATTCCCCACACCAACAAATCTGAGCCACAGTACGACTGGTCAGAAAAAGGCACTCTAGCGCATTATTGCGCCTCAGAATGCTTTGCAGAGGTATCCCTTAAACTTGTGATAGAAACTTGGTCCCTCACACTCCTAGTAAGTGAACGAAAACCTTCAGAGATAAAAGGCTTGAATGCCTCATCTAACTGTACTGCTGGCACTGTGGTTTATGCTGACCAACAGTAGATTGATACTGTATTGGCTCTACAGCAGAGAGGTTTTTGTTCTTCGACATTTCTTTCTTTCTTAGCACTAGACAAACAGCAATGAGATGACCAAGTTCGTGCAACAGAAACACCTGCGGTCACCACATGCCGCCATGAGGTTGAGGTGACGGGTGTCTTCTCCTCACCAGGATAACCATAGTGTCACATTGGGGATGAAAAAACAGTCTTGTGAGTAAGGGCAAACTCATCAGCCACGACTCAGCTTTTAGTTTATTTAAATAGACTATCACATGCTCTGGCAAGCATTTCTTAAAATCCTCTAAAAGCACGAGTTCTTTCATTTGCGCAAAATCCTTGACTTTGCTAGCTTGACGCCATTTATCAAAAAGCAGCCCTTTCTCATGCGCAAACTCCACATATGTCACATATGCAATACTGTAGCCTTAACCATACCATAATCCAAGCTTTGGTTCACTGACAGGGTAGCTGCCCACATAGCAAAATTGGTATGGCCCCGATCTGGCCCACACATGGGCCAGCACAGGTCCACAACTGGCCTTGTGCTGGCCCATGTGAGGGCCATATCTGGGCCACCAAAGGGCCATCATTCTTTGCGGTATGTGGGCCATGTGTAAGTTGTGTGCAGCCACGGGCCAGTTGCAGACACACTGCTGGCCCTGTGCTGGCCCACAACAGTTTCAGCTCTGGCCCCAGATGTCAGCCTAATGTGTACCTTAATCCAGCCATGTAATAAAAACATGTGCTAGAACATGACGAAACTCTGCTCAGACAGTGAATGGACTGATTCTTATATAGCACTTTCCTAGTCACCCGGAATTACTCAAAGTGCTCTATACAACATGCCACATTCAAACACTTTCTCTAAACTGAATGCTTCCTAACTACATTCATACACATTCACACTCTAGACATCCAGACTAGAGGAGCCAGGGATCGAACCACTAACCTTTCAACCAGTAGGTGACCTGCTCTACCTCCTGAGCTACAGCACCCGGTGGTAACCATGAGTAAATCGTTATTAGGTTTTGGATAAAGTGTACACTCACAAACCAGTCAAACCTGCATTTGAAAGGTTGGCTAACATAGCAGTATAGTATTGCAACATGGCATTTGGGTCTTCTAACTAAAATAGGAAAATATCAACATAAATAGTGTCATCATTGCCAGACCTGGCCCACATCTGGTTGACATACACCCTGCCATGACACCAGTCAGTCAGAAGTGCCAGCTTTATGCTGGATCCGGGCCAGACCTGTTTTCTATGGGCCTGGGCCACATACACCAAACCACAATCAGGCCAGATATGGCATGCCATCGCATAAACAGTGGCATCATTGCCAGACATGGTGGACATCTGGTTGACATAAAATCTCTGCCATGACACCAGTCAGTCAGAAGTGCCAGCTTGATGCCAGATCTGGGCTAGACCTGTTTTCTATGAGCCTGGGCCACATAACCCAAACCACAATCGAGCCAGATATGGCATGCCATCACATAGACAGTGCCATCTATGCCATATCTGGCTTATATCTGGATGACATACGTCTTATCAAGCCAGAAGTCAGCTAGCAGGGCTGGCTTGATACCAAATCCTGGCCAGAGCTCCTTGCTATGTGGGAGTGGGAAGCAGTGGTAGCACACACCTCCTGAGCTTTACCAAAAAAGCTTACACTACAGCAGCAAAGCCCAAAATATCTTTGGCCAGTTCAAAGCTTTAGCAACACACTCAAATGCACCAAAGTATAAATCCACCTCAGATTCTCTAAAGGTATCAATTTAATGTGCTTGCCCACATCAAAGCCATCATGGGGAGATTGAGGTCTTGCAGCGTGAGCGGTGATTGTATGGAGCTACTAGGCTGGCGTTCCAGCTCCAGCAAAATGCATAGCTTCCACTTCCCGGCTTCTCAAATCCACTTCCTCAATGCGGAGCATCAGCTGGAGTTCCTCAGCTGACATCGGCATTGTAGGACTGGGAGGAGCCATCGGAGAAGTGGTTACAGGGAAAACATTGGAAGGATTAACCTCACCGCACATCTTTGGACTGTGGGATGGAATCCAATGAACACACAGAAAACCCATACAAACACGGGTTGAACATGCAAAATCCACACAGAAAGGGCCCAGCCAGAGGGTGGAGTTGAACTCAGGACCTTGTTGCTGTGAGGCAACAGCGCTAATCACTCGCATCACCATGCTGTAAAAACCACAAAACCTTAAACAGAAGCTAAGGCAATAAGGTATAAACTAAGACCCAAAATGACAAAATACATAACACTGAGCCACACCCGAAACAATCAGAACTATCTAGAATTGTATAACCAACTATCAGCGAGCTGTCTCAGTGGACCACCAAAATTTCAATGACACTTATCCACGTTTCTAAAGTCAAGCAATGGGACTGTGACAATTTTTTATTTATTTTCTCAAATGAATTTATAAACTCACAGAACCGTCTTTGTCTTGTAAATGAATGTCTTTATTGCAATTTCAAAAGAAAAGAAAGAAATCAGAAAGTTGTCCCCAGATAATTTACTACTCAAGGAGTACATCTGATTTGATGTCCAAACCCCATCATTCACACGTTTAGGACATCTACATATATACTAGAGTTGCTGTATGTTTTTTTTCTTATGTGTGGAGATTTGGGTGTGTGCTTCTCTCTCTCTCTCTCTCTCTCTCTCTCTGTGTGTCTGTTACAGCCATTGATGGCCTCTAGAGTTTCATCCTTCAACAATCACTTGCCTGTTGCAAGGTGCAGCCGCTCTGCAGGCATATGAAACCTGCAGCTAACAATCAAAGAGCTGTAGAAGTATAGGACAGACCTATCTAGTTACAGAGAGAGTGAGTGAATGAGAGACAAAGAGCGACAGTGCGAGAACGAGAGAGTAGCGAGAAAGAGAAAGCATGTAAGAAAGAGAAAGGGGCAAAAACATTACAGAGGTTGTCATCTGATAGAATATACAGTTGCTTTTTGAAGAAGAAAAAATATATTTGTGGCATTTCTTCATCCGTTTGGCAGTCTTTCAGCTTCTTTTCTCTATTCTGAAGGGGAACCAGTTTAAACCACAAAGAATACATGAGATACAGGCAAACAGTGGTGTTTGTCAGTCTCCCATATGATCTCACAAAGAAACTCCTTTGACTTTGATGTGCCAAATACATGTGACAGAAAAATCCATGACTGCTGCCTGTTCAAATTTGCTAAGTGTTAACGCTAGTTCAGGTTTTGTTCAGGTAACCTGTAACAGTATGAAAGATGTGAGAAACTCTGGATCCCAAATAACAGATATGATCTCTTCATATATGTCATATCTGGATCTAAAAAAAAACATAATTGTGTTTAAATAAATCAGAATGTTAGGTTGTATTTTTCTCTGATTTCAGGCAGGCGTATATTAGAATGATGGTCAAATGACAGAGTCATACTAGCAGCCCTGGATGCTCTACTTAGACACAGTGTTGCTTTTAGCTACTGGCATTTCCACACTGACAATTTACAAGATACAGGGCAAGTACAATGTTACTATATTCATCACCTTTAATGGCATTGGTACAGAAAGGGTTGAACAGTGGTTTAATTATGATTTATAAAAGTAACTAGTTTCCACTGAGCAGTCTAATTGCTTATTGTGAGGCGTCTTCAAGACCAGCCTGAAGCATATTTCATAAGGAACTTTAGGTTTAACACTCAAACAGTAAACATATGGAGGTAAAGTATCGGAATTTCGAGAGCGGGACCATGCCTCCAAATACGCTCCTTCCAGTTCTTATCTATATATGTTCCCCCAGTTCTACAAGCTGTTCATTCTCGTTTATGTGCCCCTCCCTCCCCTTTTCAATTCTTTAACTTCTTCACTTTGTTAGGATGCCTGGGTCGTTGACCCAGGGCTTTTGAGTTTATTTTATTTATCATTTCTAGTCTTTGGTTTCTTTCTTAGAGTCATGTCTTATGGTTTGTCTCTGTGTTCTATAGTTGCTCTGTCTCCCCTGTCGGCTGTATCCCCTTGTTAAGTTCGCGTCTCTGTGTTATGTTTCCTGTTTTACTTTGAAAGTCCGTGTTTCATGTTAGTGTATCTGGTTTTGCTTTCCTTGTCTCGTTAGTCCTGATTTGCCCCAGCTGTGTTTCCCTCCTGTTGCCCATTCCCTGATTGCTCCCTCTATGTATTTAAGCCCTGTGTTTCAGTTTGTCATTGTCGCGATCTACCCTTATCTTGTTGTGTGTTCTGTCTGCGTAAGTGTATTTTGTATTCTTAGTTTTGTTACACTTTTGAGTTCAGCATTAAAGCTGTTTTGAGTTCACGACTGTCTCCGTAGTCTGCACTCTGGGTCCTTTTCCTGTCTGCACACAGCCTACACCTAACACACTTCTATTTAGTACATGGGGATCTGCTACGCCTGTGAGCCACCGCCAGTCCCCTTCGAGCCCTTCCCCAAACCGCAGCTCAATTCACATCCAAGCCATTCACCTTTATCTACTAAAACGCTGTCACACCTAAAATGCGGATGTGGGCCCAGCTAGTGAAATATATATAGATCCATAGGGGCTGGGGTCTAACACAGCAGGCAAAATCCCAGGTGCAGGCTGTGTAAAGATGCCCCTGAGGCAGTCTAGCACATAACAGCAGGGTGCAAGATGCTAGCAGGCAGGCTGCCATAACCAAGCGGCCGGCCAGCATAGTATACAGAGTATACATACAAGCTGGAGAAGTACCATGGGCTCAGAGAAGAGCTCGAAAGGTGTGGAGGTGAAGGTAACAGTGGTCCCAGTGGTAATCGGAGCACTCGGTGCAGTGACTACCAAGCTAGCCGAGTGGCTCCAGCAGATCCCAGGAACAACATCCGAGATCTCTGTCCAGGCCAAATAGTTGCTCACATCTTAATCAAATGTAGTACTTTGTAGAGGTTTTTTAAAATTATATATTTTTTTATTCATTTGCTTGTTTTTGCTTTTAATGTATTTTTTTTTTTTTGTATTGTATAAATTGTATAAATCCTTAGCGATCAACACATTGAAGGAGTCCCATTTGGGGTTCCTGCATTATCTGTAACACCAGTTTGTTGACAAGGCTACTATGCTGAGAACCAAACAGACAAAACTTTTTAAAAACGTTTTAATACTAGGTTAAAACTAGAGGACCCAGCATCAGGTGCATACAGTAAATAGACTGGCTTTTATATAGTGCTTTTCTACTCTACTTCTACTTGAACACTCACAGCACTTTATACAAAAAATTCCTCATTCACAAAATCTGTTTTTGTACCCCAGTGCTGTCTAACATTCACGCTTCAACTGATGGCAGTCACAAGATGATCTGCCTGACTCCTGGATCTGTGTATTATGAAATTTTAAAAAAAGTCACGTGTGTTTTTCACATACTCAAATGTTGTGGATTAGGCTTGCATGACCTGCATCTGTGCCTCTATTTGGTAAGTTTAATATTCTGTTTTGAAGGTGTTTTATTCTAAAGTGTGATTTTCAGTTCTCTTTGGAAGCTGTGGAAACAGTCACCCAGCAAGCCAACACGCCTGTGTTAAAGGCTCAATTGGGCTGAAATAAAAGAGAGGGACACAGAGGGAGGTAGAATAAAATAGTTGCCAATTTGTTTGCTGTGTGTTGGAACTGTACTAGACTTCATTCTGAAGCGCCTGACAAGCAGGTGAGATCAAAGTCATGGGGACAAAAGCAGCTCAGCAGCGATTTGTCAGGAGACGAGAGCCAGCGGTCGGGTTCAGCCCTCTGATCACCGGCTCACTAAAGAAATCTGCCCATGAGAAAAAGTACAGCAGAAAGGGTTCAAAGGTCATTTTGATTTGCTCTGGATTACTGGTACCTCATATAAAGGTGGGAAGGGAGTTTTGGGAGGGAAGGGGGGCACGAAAGGAACTGGCTAATAACCTTTGTATTATTGTAAAAAAGAAACCCTTTTGTGCAAAGAGGGGTTTTTGAGGGCAGTGTTGGAGGGGAGAATTTGGGGACGTCAATTAAAAAGGAGCCCTGAAATCCTTGCTTTGATTCATGAATGAAGGAGAGAAAAGGGGAAAGTTAAAATGTATGCTTTTGGCTTTTGTGTAAGAGTACTTCACATGACTGGGTTTGGATTCATTTGTTAAGTGGATGATGGCAAAAGAAAATGTAAATATTTCAGTTGGACAAATATTCGGGAACTGGCCAAAGTTTTTTCATGAGGCAAATGCACATTTCATTTTCTTCTTTCTTCTGAAAGCAGGTGTGAATGCATTCAAAATATAAAAAGGGCATGCCGGGAACGGATCACTCCAGTCACCGTGGCCAGGAATACAGTGTGCAGTGAACTTGTTTGATCAATTAGTTAAGTTTGTTTTGTGCAGATAGCAGGACATATTTCCCTAAGGCTCTCCCAAACAAATATGCTTTATATTTGTGTGGATGGTAAATTCTTATGTAGCACTTTTCTACTCTCCCAGAGCACTCAAAGCGCTCTATACAACATGCCATATTCACGCAATCACTTTTCTTCTAAGCGTTCAGTGCTTCCTAATGAATTGGTACACATTCACATACCAATGGATGCATCAGAGAGCGACTTGGGGTTACTATCTTGTCCAAGGATATTTGACATGCAAACTGGAGGAACCAGGGATCCAACCACTAACCTTCCAATCAGTAGATGACTTGCTCTACCTCCTGAGCTACAGCCAGGATGCACTATGGCTTTTTTCAATATTTTAATTAATTGATTTATTTATTGACTCTTACATTCATTGTTAACTATTCTCTGAAGGAACTCGTCATCCATGCAAGTTTTCAAATGTGTGGAATGTATCTCCTGAGACAATATCCAACAGCTGTGATTTTCCAGCCTGGCCTTTTCCCAGTGGTTTGAAGAAAGATCGGTACAGGTTAAGTACAGGTTGTCACCATATTTTGCTGCCCATGCTATGGAAATTGGGGAAAAATGTGAGTAACTTGGAAGCCAGAAGCTATAATGACTTTAGTAGCATATCGTGAAAGGTTAAAGACTGTGAATAAAACTACTTGATTTCAACACTTTGTTCATCTACTCTTGGTTGAATTTTCCAATTAAAATATCATACAGCGAGCTGCCAGCCCAAGAATTGAGAGTTAGTGTCCACCTCAAGTTTGCTGGTAAGGCACTCACGCCTAAACATCTTTAAATGTGACAGGTCACTTGTTTTTCTGTAAAAGTCATATCACAGTCTTACCGAGCTGAACCTAGAAACATCTAAGTAACACTTAATACACTCAATAGAGCATGCACACAGTCTGCCCTGCAGTTATATTTGTCTCATACTGTGTAACTTTCCTGCCAGATCTTACTCTGGTTTCAGAGCACAGACTTACCTGTGGTTCCTCGGGCTCCCAAAGGTAGAATGGGAGACAGAGCTCCTCCCCTGTGGAATCAGCTCCCAGTTTGGATTTAAGATCAAAAATATTTGTTTCCCGAAGTTTAAAGTTGGATCAGTAGTTTATGCTTCATCCTCGCTTTCCTTTCTCTGCCATACCTTTCTGCAGGTATGTATGGATTCATCAGCTGCTGCTGGCTCCATCAACCTGCCAGGTGTTTATTGCTATATTGTTTGCTTTTTTTTTTCACTTCTTTCTTGTATCCCGGCTGTTGGAGTCAGAGGACTCTGGGCCTTTCTGTTTCTCTTCCCCACTGTCACTGTGGAGGATTTACTGGAGTTCTCTCAGGATGTAGAGGGTATGGGTTGTATGGGTTTTGTTGTGACAGGCAGCACAGTGGTTGGCACCAACATCTCACAGCAAAAAGATTTGGACCTGCAGTCAGCTGAGTCATTTGTAAGAATGAGGCAAACTTATGACCTCCTTTTATTTATTTTGCACTGATGTGTTTCACTTCGAGCTCAATATGAGGGCTTCATATGTATATTTGATTTACTGAAATAGGTTTTTAGTAACTTTGTGAATCAACTTGCTGTTGGACATATACAAGTTTTGGCCTGCTATTTGACAAAATGATGGTATTCAAACTAGAGCACCGATGTCCCAGGTACTAACTCTGCTCGAATGCATGTGTACACAAAATCTAACTGAAGAATACAGCTCAAATTTAGCTGAATCATAACTGACACTTTAACCTAAAAACAACAACACACACTTCTTTAAATGTGAAGAAGAAGAAATTGTGTATGTGGCTCACAAATTGCAAGCATTTGCCCTGCTTATTGCTGAGATGCTTTGTGGGCGGTGTGGAGGGGAGCATAATTAAAATAGTTTCTGAGAGAAACAGCACACCACATCTAAGGTTCCACCCTCTTCCAGCATTTAACCACATCAAGAGCGTCTCACTTAGAAACGGCCACCAGAACAACCTCTGATACACACGGCCTGGCTGATGTTTTGGTGTGTTGTCTGACTCCTGAGGGGTCTTTGGAGGCATAAATTGCGCACATTTGTAATTAAAAGAGTTGGCTTTTCTGATCATCAGAGTAAATAAAGTGACACAGGCAGCTAGCTGGGTGATGTATGGGAGGGGAAGACAAATTAACGTCTGCTCTCTGGGGGATTCTCAGCAGAGGCCTTCATAGCAGCAGTGGAGCAGTGCCAAAGGGCAGAGAGATTTGTAGATGATGGTGCTAATTACCAGAATGAAACCATAATGTGACCAAGATGGAAGCAATTTAGGCAGTAGTCATTTAGCCTGCTGCTCTTCCGCCCACCGGCTGCTGCCTAGCCAGGGCTGGGGCATTAGGATGGGAAAAGTCTGGGCCAATCCATTGCCTGGGTAAACAATGAAAAACTAACGCACAGCAGAGAGCTTCTGTGGTGTAAAGATCAAATGGAAAGAGCCCCGTGACACAATGTCCATTTGTCTTTCTTAATCTAAGCTTCCAGGTCAAGAGGAGCGTATAAATGCTGAGCGCACAGCCGGCTGGAAATGTTTAATTCCCCATTATCCTACTCAGGAGTGTCTTTGTGGAATGTCTGAAGAAGCTGGTTCAAGCTGAACACGCTTGATATTCACCTCAGCTTGTCATGATGCATGCTTGGCAAGCACCTGTTAAACTAGGAAGAACAAGGACATGCAGATGTGGACCACCCAAAAGCTGAAAAGGCTAACATTTCTCTTGCTTCAGAATGTGGCTGATAAAGTCGTTTCTGGGGGGACCCAAATGAATCTTACAGCGTGAGAAATTAGATGGAGCCTGTGGTTGTTCAGGATGTCAGAATTCAAAAGCTGAATGCATTCTGCTTTTGTTTTTAAGATGAGGACTGGGTTTAGCGGCAGTCTTATTCCTCACCTGTTGCGGTGGCTGGCCGAGCATATCTATATAATTTGGGATGTCTAATTGCTCTTTTAGGACGTTTATGCTCTTGCCACTGTGTAATTTTATCCACGCCGCTGTCTCTCACTTCACACAGGGCCGATACCTTTTTGTCTGCCCTTTTCCTTTGTATCAATTGGTTGGAGTTCAGCCTATTGTCGCCACAAGCTTCTTTTATATCTGCGCTCACTCTGAGCAGAGGCGCTCAGTCGGGTCCACGGGAGGGCTTTTCAGCTGCAGAGACGAGGATTCCACCTCGGAGGCGGGTGTGCTGTCAGAGCTGCCTGTGGTGCTCGGATGCGCGCAGGGCTGAAGCTCTTCGGCTGTGTTAAGGCCCCTTAAATCACTTTAATGGGACCCCGAGTGTTGGGCAGGAATTCTGCTGTTTTTTGCTACAGTTGTCGCTTCCCGGCCATGCCACAATGCTGGTGATAGCTCTGCTGCTGTTGCTGAGCCTGTGGGAACCAGTTAGTCCACGGCCCCGCTGCGCTTCGGGCCAGGCTTGCGACCCCCGGCATCGGAGAGACGCCGGGGGCGCGGAGGAGTGTATGAACACCTCGGAGGAGCGCCGAGACGCAGGAAACTTTACTGCGCTACTAAATATCATCTGCAGATCCATCCTAACGGCAAAATAGATGGCTCGCTGGATGAAAACAACCCGCTCAGTGAGTATTGAACTTTGAAAGGAAGAGACGTGTAAGCAGAGAGCTGTGACACTTTGTGTGTGCGTGAGAGAAAGAAAGAACCCATGTCATTACAGCCAGCCATATCTATCTATCTATCTATCTATTACACACAATCGGTGCAGTGATTCTGTTCAGAAGAGCGCAGTCCCGGGAACAACTGAGCAGGACCCTAAAGCTACACACACACACACACACACACACACACACATATATATATATATATATATATATATATATATATATGTATATATATATATATATATATGTATATATATATACACACGTGTGTGTGTGTGTGTGTGTGTGTGTGTGAGAGGAGTGGTGAACTGAATGAGCAAGTTAAGCAAGAAAAAACTAGTTTGTTTATATGTTTGAGTTTCTTTTCGAGACATTTCGAGAAGACTGTTTTTCATTTCAATTCGTTTTTTTCTAAATAACTGAGAAGATAAATTAATACATTTACACACATTTATACAGAAACATAGTGACATTTAAGAGATGTTAATGTTCTATTAAACGTGTCCTACATAAAAATACAAAAATGTGACTGTTGTGTGTATCACAGGCATCATGGAAATCACAGCAGTGGACGTTGGTGTTGTGGCCATAAAGGGGCTCTTCTCTGGGAGATATCTGGCCATGAATGATAAAGGACGGCTGTATGCATCGGTGTGTACGCACTCATCATAATCTTGTCTTTAGCACACACACACACACACACACACACACACAGCTGACACATATGAGCTTCAGGCACAGTTTGTGTTGGGAATGGGTCAGAGCTAGTGGAGAACACATAACATAACAAAACATGCCTTAATTATGCCATTAATTCAGCTCAATTCATTTTTATTTCTATAGCACTAAATCACTGCAACAGTCGCCTTAAGCACATCAGGCAGACAGCACAGGGCCTGACACATGAGCTGCCTCTGTCCTTTTTCAGGCCCGCTGCCCTGCTTTAGTGTCAGATTGTCATGTTTAGCTGCTGAAAAGTAATTGACCGTAAACTTAGTCTGTATCACCAAAGAGTGAGTGAATGACACCGCTCCTGTTACCAGAAGACTAACGTGCTTCGTTCTCACATCCATTCTCCTCTCTAGGAAGTGTTCAACAAAGAGTGTGAGTTTGTGGAGCGAATCCATGAGCTGGGGTACAACACCTACGCCTCCCGCCACCACTCCACAGAGCAGACTGCTCCACCGGGAGGTGGCGGCAGCAGCAAGCGCCGGGCCAGCGCCAAGAGACAGTGGTACGTTTCCATCAACGGCAAAGGGCGGCCACGGCGAGGCTTTAAAACCCGAAGCACGGACAAAGCCTCGCTCTTTCTGCCTAGGGTGCTGGGTAACAAAGACCATGAGATGGTGAAGCGGCTGAGGGAGAGTCCGGGGCCACATCACCATGCGCATCACCACAGCCGCCGTGCTGAGCGCCGGAGACGCCGACATCGCGCTGGGAAAGGCCGGGCCTGACAGCCACACGTGTCGGCAGACAGTTGGAGGACAGTCTGTGATTTGCCTAAATATGGACCTTGATCCTGCCACATACTGTAGCTTGACAGCAATGGAGGATGTGAATGAATGATTTGCATTCTTTCTCTGGATCAGTGGAAGTTTTTGTTCACAGAAGACTTGAAGCGCTGGGGCTCAGACTAAATGCTCCAGTTTGAGGAGACATTCACTCGCACACCCCCAGCCTTAGAATTAGCTGTTTGCTGACTCCATGCGTCTTCAAACTGCTACCATCTTGTAAGCAAAGGTGTTCGTAATTTCACCATCAACTTTACACAGAAGAAAAACCTTTGAAATGTGGTTGTGTTTTTGTAAATACTATTGGCATGTACAGCAGCTTTAGAGCTTTTCATTTATCAAAAGCTGACATAACAAAGAGAATATCATATTTTGCTATGTTGAAGCGCTACCAAACAAAAAGTACACCGAAGAGCAGACATCACAGAGAGAGGCACTTTTTCACAGTATGAAGCAAAGATCAAATCAGACTAACTGTGCTCACTAGCTGTATGGCGTTCTTACAATGTGATGGTCTACTGTTTAGAAAGTGAAATATTTTACTAATGCTATGGATATTTATTTGGTTCCTGTGTTGTAAGTTATTGATTTAACTATTTCAGCATTATAGCCATTGTGCTGTTGTTTCTTAGTGTCCACTCACAGACTGATTCCAACATAAAACACAAGGGTACCGATCCAGTACTTCTAGCATCTCTTCATCAGAAATGTCTCTGAGAAATGTGTCTTTACACACCTGAGTCTGATGCAGCTGATGAAGCTGTGGACACCATGCAAATGTTTTGGGTTTATTTTTAGTTTTTTATCTCTTCAAAAATTTTATTTATATAAGATGTCCTATTTTTATATGTGGAAAACCTAAAAAGCAAATGTTCGGTTTTATTGGCCACAGATCTTTGAAGGCAGCAATGTGTGAAATGCACAGCAGGAACTTTAGTTTCTGACAAGTGGTGTAAAACAGCAGGATATTTGCCCAGACCCAAGTACCTAACATTGTTTTGGGGGATTCTCTTTGAAATTGAAGCTCGGATTTGCATTTCATTTTTAGCTGTACACACGGCAATCTGTCCGTCCCTCTCTCCCAGCTGCAGTCTCCGCACGCTGCCGTAACAGGAACAAGTACAACGACTATGATCGGTGCAAATTTTTATTAAAAGGACTTTTTTAGATTTTCAGGTTTTATCACACTTGACTCGCATCTGTCGGTAGCTACATATAAAGCCTTGTCATTCTATACCTGTAGGCACGGAAGGTTTCCTGGCCAGGACAATACCTCCTCCCAGGGGGCCTAGGAAGCAATGCCGCCTGAGACATTTAGCCTTTTTTTTAAAGACCAAAAGCTGCATAGCTGATAAGCAAGGCTGGCCCTTCTCAGAGCAGAAACTGTGTCATAGAAAGTGCAACACCTTGCTATGGTTTGTCATAAATGTGAAACTCTAACATTACTCATCAGGAACGTTGGGCTTCAGTGAGGTCAGGACCTATTGTGGCCCCTGCCCCTCCCTGAATGCTACTTTTAACAAAAGTTATCTCCTAAATCTCCTCTGATGTGTCCTTTCCATCCATGTAAATCTACTAAACTTTATCAGACAGCCTACAACAGTTGTGTTTATTTGCAACGTCTACTGGCCTGATGGGGGGAATGGATAAGTATTTACACAATAGCTAGATGATTTTAAGCCCATCTTTTTAGATGGGCATGTTTACTAAATCTGGAAATTATGGGACACAGTTCCTCCTTCTAGTTGTAAATAATGTGTTTTTTTCAGAAATTATTTATGATTAGTTATTACAGTAAAAACAATAAAAATAAACACCGTTTAAAACGATTACTCTGCCCACTGCAAATGCACACACTTTTTATGAGAATGATGGAAAGCTGTTATCCCATCATCATAATGATCAGCTCACTAAGCTGTGCCAAGTGATTCTGATTTTGCCTTTAAGTCAGGTAACGGGTTTGAGCAATCAGTCCCTTTTTATTAATAACAACACATTTAGTTTACTTTTGTATTTATTTCAGAGCATTTCAAAACACTCAGGGACACAAAAGAGACCCCAAGTCAAGTAAAAAACTAGAAGATAATGGCTACTTTACACAAGTACTGAAACTTGTCTTAAAGAGTATTCTGGTGACCAGAAAGGCATGTATTGGTAAAACTGCACTATAAACGTATGTTAAGCATGGGCCCTCTGCCCATTAAAGGAACGTTTGGTACAGGCTGAGTTTCAGACACATGTGAGTTTGCATCCAATACTCTTACTTTGGAAAGGCAGTTGGATGCCCTCTGTAGGCAGCTCACTGTCAGGAAATAGGAATTATCCAGTCAGTTTGGAATTTTTTACAAAGCACATGCTGCTCAAAGGATTATTATCTTAAAAACTACAGGATTTACAAAAAAATATTTTTCCTTCATGTGTTTTACCTCATTTATCATTTATGAAAGGAATGTAAAGTTCACAACACACCACTTAATAGATCCAGGCTGGCACCAGTTCAGTAGCAGCTGTATAGCTGGCCAACATCCAGCTGTACTGCTCCAACAACATCAGAAGAAATACCTCCTTCCCAGTTTGGATACACACAACAAGACGCTGGATACACAACCATTTTTCATTTTTCACCTTTTCACATGCTGTATGTGTGATATGATTCCAGGTTCATATCTGAATGGTTTTTATACACTAAACAAGATATGTCACATGGATTCAGGTTTTCAGGGTAAAACAACATTTAGAAGATGAACTCGCTTTGTACAGTTTTAGAAATTATTTATTACCAAGTGACCGAGTGCGCTCTCGGATCATTAGAAACATACTTTCATACTTTTTTTCTGAATCATAAAGATGCTATGCACGGGCTGCTAAGTGATAAATAAACAAGAGAGCAAATGAGTCGTGTTGAATGCTGAGACATTTTAAGCTCTGAACTGCAGCTGTCACCCAGTGAAATCTAAAACGTCTTTCACTTAGTATAATTCACTGCACACATGCAACCAAAAACCACAATAATGTCAGTACAGCATAAACAGAAAATAAAGTCAGGCATAACTTACAAACTGCAACATGACTGAAAAGAAACATGTCAGCCTGCTTTTATTTTAGTCCGATAAAAGAACATTACAGAACCATGGACAGCGACAGCAGGAGACCTGCTGTGTGAACGGTTCACATGAATGTCTTCATTCAAAAGCCGATCCTGAATTCCATCACATCTCAGCCCACGTAGGTTCTATCGGTGCACCAGCTACCTAAAAGGCTCAGTGCCTTGGTGTAATTTGGTTATTGATTAATTATAATGATAGCCAAATGTCTCATCTTATTGCCTTACATACATTTCTCTACAGTCTAGCAGCTTTAAAGAAGGTTTGTAATATTTTCATTTTCCATATTTTCCAATATTTTCCAAAAAAATAAAAAATAAAAAAGGTCCAAAATCCATACTGATATTGCGGAATTCCATCTGTTGTCCTATAAGCCTGTCAGCCTATGAATCTCTAATGTCCTAAAGGACAGACACTCTTATGAGTTTTTTGGAGGTCGGTACATGGTCAGGAAGTTTTCCTATAGGTTCTGCAGTTCATCAGCCAATGGTTTTAGCAGCCTACTTGTGCATCACCAGCTAATCAGCTGAATGACTTTAGGACAAGTCCATCAGTTACTCTGAAGGTAGCTTTGGTGGTCCAGCAGTCTAAAAGTTGACCTGTTTTCCTGAAGCACTGAAATAAGCCCATCACTGCTGATACTTGAGGATTCATCCCAGCATTCCATCAGTTGTATATGATGCCCTTCATGCTTTTCAACTAAGCAAAAGGTTTTATGGACTACTTGCTATTCTTGCATAATTTTGGGTCAGTGGAAAGTTAATTTTTCTGCCAGGCAGGGGGAAAAGGGGAAGACCACACAGAAGGTTCACGAATGTAGTGAAGGAAGACATGCAGAGGGTTGGTGTGATAGAGGAGGGTCCACAGGAATGAGGTGAGATGGAGGCAGATGATCCACTGCGGTGATCCCGGAAGGGAGCAGCAAAAAATGAAAAAAAGGAGAAGAATTGCATTTGAGATCGATACCCAACCAAGTGCCTAAGATCTGCCTGCATTCATGGATCTATTTTGCTGCACACAAAGAAACTATTATGTTGTGTATTGTAGATCAGCTGAATGTGAATATGAGAAAAAGTTTCATGCATGGTCAAAGAGGAGCAGGACAAGGCTGGCCCAGAGGTCAAAGGGCTCTGGGCTGAAAGACATGGAAGATCTTCAAGTACTCCAACAGAGTACCATAATGAGATCCATAATGGGACACAGCAGAGCGTGGAAATGTTAACACTCTGCATAAATGTAACAAGAATCATCACACTTATGAAATACTGAAACAAAAGAAGAGCAACGGACTGAAAGAGTGTCAAGGATGTCAGATCAAAGAAATTGTGCCATGATGTCAGCTGGTGAGTTCTAAAAAGTAAGTGAAACAAAAGCAAAAATCGACTCTTTAAGGTTGGCGGTTTGAACACAACGAACAGAGCTGAATAAAATCCATACACACAGCCTCAAGACTTTTTAGGAAAACTGTAAACTTCTTGGAGGTATTTCCTGACCTTTCCTTATCCAATTCAGGGACAACACTCCACACAGACCAGTCCATCACAAGGCTGTTCATGCTCACATGAACAGTCCATCCAGTCCAACTTCACTGACGTTTTCATAATATCCATTTAATTCTGAACACAGACACTGGTGCATGGATTAATAGCGGACCACACAGGCGGTTCCAGTGAAATAAAGACTTGGTCAACAATGACAGCATACTTATCATACTACAGACTGTATTTATTCGTACCATTGTTTTCTATAAGGGCCCGGGACATGATTTCCCTAGTAGCAGTCTTAAGTTAGCGCTCTTTTTTCCACTCGGTTGAATTGGACCTGTGTTGTTTTCCTGTTATTGTTCATTTATAGAACTGTCTCCTGTGTGTTAACTTGGCGGTTTCCTATTTTACATCCTCCCATACATAAATTATGATATTCTGCTGCTGATAATGAAAGCCTCGCACAAAGAGGTTTTTTGGTCATTATTGAGCTTTTATTGCTTTATTTTCCAAAGATTTTGCGCGGAGATAATAAGGCCATTATTGGAAGTGAATAAAGCCCTGCTTTCGGTGCGGCTGACTGTGAAGAAGTACTTTGTGGATTTTTACTAAGTGTGGAGCAGTGATGTAATGTGCATGCAGGTATAAATATAGAGGCCTGGCTTTGCCGAGTCCATGCAGATCAATGTCGCTCCCGGGCGCTGCTGCCTGCTTCGCTCTGCTTCTCGCTCTTCTCTCTTCACTGGAGAGTCGAACACTGGGAAGCTGCTCTCACAGACGCAGCCGGGATGGGCTCTCTGGCGGCCCTGCGGACCGTCCTGATCCTGGGCCTGGTGGCGAGACTGGCAGGATGCGCTCCCGGCCTGAACGGCACGGCGGACCGCTGGGAGGCCCTTTACTCCCGGTCCCTCGCGCGAATCCCAGGGGAGAAGCGGGAGGAGAGCGGCCGGGACAGCAACTACCTCCTCGGCATTAAGAGGTTGAGGCGGCTCTATTGCAACGTGGGGATCGGTTTTCACATTCAGGTGTTACCAGATGGCAGAATAACGGGAGTACACAACGAACATCGTTACAGTAAGTTTGCGATTGATACTTTATTTCACACTGCTCTGACTCTGTTTGAAACACATGGACACGAAAAGCAAAGACAACTCAAGAGAAACGACTGAAGAAGTTCTTAGAACAGGAAGCAGTCACCTCAGCTGACTTATTATTGATCGCATTTTCTCTAACTGCGAATAAAACGGGGCCTCACACCTGATCCGTGAGACCCGCGCACGTGTATAGTCTGACCCACGCCACAGTACCAACATCTGGAGCGTAGGTGCGTAGGATTGTGCTGCTGTAACCTAAAGGCTGGACCTAAAGTTAGGTCCCGTTGCTCGTGCAACTTAAAATCATTTGCAGACACGAAGAATGACAAACTTCTGTTTACCCAACACGTCACATGTAATCCCCGCCAACTCTCGGGGACGTAGACGCTGAAAGCTCGTTTTTTTGTGTGTGACTATTCTAAGACGAGGCGTAAAACCTCAGGGATATACATTACATATACATTGCATATATTTACAGAAAACCCAAGCGAGGACTCGAAGCCTCTGACACACTCTTTAAAATGATACATGGAACTAAAAGACGCAGTCGGTCAGCAGCCTGTCAAGGCCTGCTGAGGAAACGCATCAGCTGGCGTCCGATTAGCCTTCGCGTGTTTCTGATACCTTTTCAGAAATGAGCTGTTCAGCGTAGGGTGTTCCAGGATAGTGAGCCAAGCTCCAAACACTTCTTGTCTCGCTGTCATTTCTCAAGGTGAAAATATTCAGTCATGTTCAAAAATGTCAGAGCTGGATTTCATTCAGCTCCTTTAAGCCTGACATGACATCACATATATTTAAAGGGGCTTCTTTGTTAGTGTATTAACTTATATTAAGATCAGGGATGACGGCGCCACAATGTGCCAGGTGTTTTCTGTGGAATTCAAACATGTGTTTACCGAAATTTCAAATCTCAGTCTGACCATCCAGCTCACTTCCTTACACAAGCAGCAATGTCGGGGTGTGTGTGTGTGTGTGTGTGTGTGTGTGTGTGTGTGTGTGTGTGTGTGTGTGTGTGTGTGTGGAGTAGCACGCAGGGCGTCACACCGGCGTGTTGTAGTAAGTGTGCCGCTTTTTGTCTCCAGGTCTCTTGCAGATCTCTCCGGTGGAGAGAGGAGTGGTGACCTTGCTGGGCATTCGCAGCGGACTTTTTGTGGCCATGAACCGACGGGGAAAGTTGTACGGATCTGTGAGTGCACAACGAAAACTCTGATTACATCACACACACACACACACACACACACACACACACACACACACACACACACACACACAGGTTTGATAAATAAACTTATACACATTTAGTATCATGCAGCTCTGATGTCCGGCTTTATGGAGCGATGCTGAAGTCATGAATCCAAGCTGCTGTATACACATACCCAGTTCATTCTGGCCAGGATTAAAACGTCTAATAATTGTTTAATTGAAAAAATGTATTGAAATCAGTGTCAGATAAGCAATAAAATATCATTTAATCATTTAATCAAACAATCAATTAATAACAATATAATTGGTTAAAATATTGGAATCAGCATACATGCAGTTAACAGCCTGTCTTCAAGTCTCCTGTACTGGAGGGATGGAGGCATTGTTATTTTCAAAAAGATCTATCTATCTAACAAGTAGATGCAGGACAAATAGACTCAGATTATGCCAGTGCAATGCATAACAGAGCCACGGGGTACCTTAAATGTAGGATTCATAGGCTAAGGTGTTTTTTTATCTTTTAATTCGTCATATTTATCCTACAACATCACTTGCTTAGTTTGGTGAGACAGAAGTAGTATGAAATGTGTTGATAAAAAAAATTAAATTAAAACCTGGCTTACTGTTTACTGGTACAGTCACTGTTTACAGACTGTTCACATAAAACAGGGAATAAGTACAAAAGGGGTGATGCCTCTGTCAGTGCGCCCCAGGGTGGCTGTGGCTACAATGTAGCTTGCCATCACCAGTGTGTGAATGTGTGTGTGAATGGGTGGATGACTAGATATGTAAAGTGCTTTGGGGTCCTTAGGGACTAGTAAAGCGCTATATAAATACAGGCCATTTACCATGTTCAAGGTTTACAGTTACCAAATAAATACATCTTGTGTGCAGAGATGGTTTTTATAGCCTTAAATAAAAAATAAATTATCATTTATTATTAACATTTATAATTAGCAACATACAGCATATAGCTGCTCTTAAAAACTCATTTTAATGCCAAATATTAAAAAACTGTATTCTAGATACCTTTTCATGAAAACATTTATCGTATTAGTCCAAAAGTCCAATAAACTGTTTGATTCTGACTTTTATCCAACACACACAGCTCACCCAGCTCCAGCTTGTATTGCTGATGGTGCTTTCTCAGTAAAAGTCATGACCAGTTCCAGTTAATGTTTTCAATAGTATTGTTCCAAAAGGAGGTAACAGACAGTCATCTGATAGTATTTCTGATAATTTTGTTGGATTATTTGCAGCTGATGAATGTGCATTCACGGTCAGCATAAATGGTGTTTGGATGGTGTGTTTACCTGTGGGACTAGCTAAATGTTTAAATGCACCAATCATCACCAATCAACCTTCATCAAAAAAAAGAAAAGTCAGTGTTTTGTCTTGATACTGTAGAAAATTGAAAGAGACATAAATTTTGAGTATAAAGGTAACAAACCATCCGGACTAAGGATGGTTCCTTTATCAAGCCAGCTGTTTTTAAAAAATGTCTTATTTTGTTTTTTATTATCATTGTTGTTCCAGGTAAAATATTTAGACAGTAAAACGATGGGTTTGTACAATGACCAGCCCAATAACGTTTGTGAGGGGAATGTAAGATATAGTGAAATAAAAGCTAGTCCTCCGGCTGAGTTAAATAGATGAAGTGTTACAGCATTTCAAAGGGATTTTTTGACATATTTAAAAGTGTAAATAAGAATTGAAAAACTCAATGACATGATTAAAACTAACTCTCCACTGCAGAGGTTATGTAGCGCCTTATCATTCCCAGTGAGCAAAAATGAACCGATCAGGCCCTGGCGTCCCGAGTCCTGTAGCACTCACATCATTCATCATTTCACAATGTATTTTTTTTTGTCTAAAATCTGGCTGAGACAGCTCCTGTACAATAACAGCCTTGCAGTCAGAAAGAAATCAATTGTTTGATAATGATCAGAATGAACAATGCAGACTGAAATACCCTCAAAATGTCCCCATGTCTTTGTTTTGTCTCTGCCTTCAAACAATCAGCATTTCCAATAATCTCTCTTCTTTTTCAGTTACATTACAACAACGAGTGTAAGTTCAGAGAGACGCTCCTTGCCAACAACTACAATGCTTACGAGTCAGTTGCCTACCCAAGGATGTTCATCGGCCTGAGTAAGAACGGCAAAACAAAAAGAGGAAACAGAGTGTCACCCGCCATGACAGTGACACATTTCTTGCCAAGAATCTACTGGCCTCATAAATAGACTTCACCTCAATTTTGAGATTAGGGAAGGACTCCAACATGAGATGCACTTTCACTCCAAGTTTTATGCAAGTGTATCATATTTGATTTTCTGTTATGTATATATTCATTTTTTATATATCTGTACCTAAAAGCTATTTTCTATTTCTTTTAGGAAGTCTTTTTCACTGTTGGTAGGAGATGTAAAATGTGTTATTTATGCTGCTCTTGTCATTGGAAGATTTGCTTTTAATTAATTTATTTATTTATTTATTTTTCTGACACACAGGAAAAAGGAACAGCAAAATACAACATTTAGAGCTTTAATATGTTCTTTTTTTCTGTTTTAATCAGAAAAAAATCTTTTTGAGTCTAAGCTTAAAAAAAAACAAATGAGTTTCTTTGGTGTAAGAAACAGCACTGATTGCTTAATCCTCCAAATCTTTGTGTGAGGCACTGGACCCTAATTGAAACAGTATCATATTACTAAAGGAAGTCGAAGGAGTTTGCAAAGAAAAGCGTCTGGACTTCTTTAAGTTGCTTGAAGACGTTTCACCTCTCATCCGAGAAGCTTCTTCAGTTCTAAGGTCAAATGGCCGAGAGTCCCAGATTTAAACCCAGTGGGAGTATCCCCCCAATGAGGGACAAAGGACCCCCTGGTGATCCTCTAATCACATGTGCCAAGGTGTGAAAGCGGGTGTGGGTGTTCACACCTTGGCGCATGTGATTAGAGGATCACCAGGGGGTCCTTTGTCCCTCATTGGGGGGATACTCCCACTGGGTTTAAATCTGGGACTCTCGGCCATTTGACCTTAGAACTGAAGAAGCTTCTCGGATGAGAGGTGAAACGTCTTCAAGCAACTTAAAGAAGTCCAGACGCTTTTCTTTGCAAACTCCTTCGACTACGATGACCTGGATGACTGAGAACCTTCACAGACATATTACTAAAGGAAGAGAGAGGATGGAAGGAGGGGAGAGTCTAAGACCCCTATCAACCACTTCTGGTCTGTTTATAGCTCTGCCAGCGGGATGAACTCTGAACTTTTGTGCTGTCAGTCTCAGTGAGATCTATAAGTCACAAAGAGAGAGAGGGATCCTCTTTGATGCCATGTTAGTAGATAATATGGAAGTTTAAAGGCAAAGTGAAAGAGCTGAAATTGAATGGATAAGCCTAAAGTGGATTCATGATACTGCATTTGTGTCTGTTTGGGTATCTGGTTTTGCAGAGTGAAGGATTTTGGGTATGCAACCAAAGCATGCATGCACATAGACCAAAGGGGATGACACTGTGCATAGGCTGAAAGCTAACTGGTTGAGTAGTGTGCCTGAACAGCAAAGGAAGCAGCAGTGAAGTTCACCACGTAGAGGAAGAAGCAAGAGCAATTAGCAAAGATCCGAAAAGTTGCCTGCAAAGCAAGGACAGTGGCTGAATAAACTCTTTTCAACACCAATGTCCTTTACTGCATTTTTATGCAGGCTTGCCGATCTTCTTTTAAGCACATGCGTTTGCTCTTGCCCTGGTGCATAACAGCACCAATGCAAAAGAACACTTTAAGGTCTCTTCACCACTCTGGGAACTCTGGGAAGAGGGCACTGTAGGACTATCGTTTATCTGATGTAGTTGTCTAATAGATATGTAAAAGGGAAGTAATGAGTGGCTCTGATAGATTTAGGACAGTGAAGGACAGTGTCAATCTCTTGTCTCTACTAATATTGTATGTCAAGACTATCCTACTTTTATAAATGAAAAATAACTCAGGTAAAAAAAACCTTACTTTCCAGTAATTGTCATTTACACTTACTGTGTAAAAGTATTCCTTTAAAATCATTTTTCTTCCACATTTATTTAAAAAAAGATTTTGCCATACTGATGTAAAACTTTACAGTCTTTTTTAAAGTTTGATAGTAATATTGATGCAAATCTACTGTTAGTAAATACACCAATTAAAACAGGAACACTTGAGTTGTCAATAGGAAAAAAAATCATGCTGATATGGACTGGGTAATGTGTTAGGAATGAAAGGATGCCAGATTGTTTGATAAAAATGAAAATTATGAACATACAGAGGTCTGAATTCCCTAAAAATCAAAGTGAAAAAATGATCCAGCATGGTTTGCCGAAATGTTATTGCAGCAACCTAAAACGGTACTCAGTAGTTTGCATGGCTCCCATGTGTGTGTATGCATTCCTGACAATGTGCTACTAATAACAGATTAAAGATCTCCACCGAGATCTGGATCAGGACATCACTGAGCTCATGGACAGCTTGAGGTGCAACCTGGTGACATTGGATGGACTGAAACAAAACGTCCTAGAGGAGTTCTATTGGATTTAGGTCAGGAGAGCGTGGGAGCCAGTCAGCGGCATCAGTTCCTTCATCCTCCATGAACTGCCTGCATACTCTCACCACATAAAGCCGTGCTGTCATGCACCAGCAGGAACCCAGACCCACTGCACCAGTGTAGGGTCTGACAATGTGTCCAAAGATTTCCTTCTGATACCTAATGGCAGTCAGGCCTGTTCTTTACTCCATGGATATGCCTCCCCAGACCATTCATGGTCCTGGACAGTGAGCATGGGGCCTACCAGTAGGTTTCTCATTGTGTGTCAAAGACATTCACACCAGTGGCCTGCTGAAAGGTCAATTTGTAGCCTTGGCAGTCCTCATCCTGTTCCTCCTTGCACAAAGGAGCAGATACTGGAACTGCAAATGGGATAAACCTTCTAGTCATTCCTGTTTTGGGGGTTGTCTCGTTGTTGCCCCTCTAGTGCACCTGCTGTTAATTTCATTAACACCAAAGCAGCTGAACCTGATTAACACCTCCCTCTGCTACTTAACTGACCAGATCAACGTCCCAGATGTTTAATTAACTTGATGTTATATTTGGATTAAAAAGTGCTCCTTTCATTTTTTTAAGCAGAACTGAACTAGCTGCACTAAGTGAGCTAGTTCAGCTTAGTCAGTGGCAGTCAGTCGCGGGCCTACTTGCTAACTAGCTAGCTAGCTAGCTTAGTGGAGCAATTGAACTAGCTAGTTCAGCTTAGCTTAAAGTCAGCAAATTTTATCAACCAGCACACCTGATGCTCCCTGATCAAAATATGTGCTGTTGGTTTAATTTATGTTATCCTGGGATACTGGCATCAGGTGAACCACAAATAGGCCAACAATGTTGTACAATGTTAGCTTATTAAAGCAATCTAAACAAAGATACAATAGCACAAGTGAGATTAAGAGGTAGTAAGGTTAGTTTTCTGGTGCATTTCACCAGCTGTTATTTCCACATGCAGTGCTAATAAAAAAATCCTCTCCATCCATCCACTTTGAAGAAAATGCAAACTCTGTCGCTCTTCTGGAACAGTCTCTACTTCCTTTAAGTGAGTTTGTCTTTTATTTCCCTCTGTATCAACGACCACTTTCAGGTGTTGATTTAACTTCCTGTAGCAGTAGCTGTCCCGCCTGGCTCAGTTTTGTGTCCATTTTTGCCAAACCCTGTTTTTCTTGCATTTGTCTCTGTCTCTCTGTGTCCCTGTAGTTGACTGCAGCTCAGCACTGTTGGCCATGTTGTCCTAGTTGCTCCTTGTCACGTTCCAGCTATCTTTACCCTGTGATTTACTTTTAGAAAGGATAATCATGGAAGAAATATTTACAGACAGCTGTTGGACTGTACTATATGCTAGGGCCAGTAACCCTATATTTTTCTTTATATATTTTGTAAATATAACCTCTGAGTAACTGAAGGTGCTGGTATTCCTTTCAGGGGGGAAGGTCAGATTTAGAGCAACTGAGTGGTGTGGCGGATACTGCCTGAAGGCAAAAGGTGCTTTTAATTTGTTCACTTTTATGCAGTCATTGAACAACGTCACCAAACATCATTAACCAAGTTTAACAAACACAGAGGAGAAAGGCAAAAGGTGACCTCTTCTTACTTGCTTTAGTTTTTCTTCTCTTGCCTGTTTTCTCATTCAGCCTCTTTGTTGAGAGCTTTGAAGTCTCAGTTTCAGCATACGATGGCGCATAATGTAACCAACTGATTGCTGTTTCAGATTGAACCATTTTCATCACTGGGTTACGGAGCCTTCAGTAGAAATTACGCTTGATTAGCACATGGTAGAGTCACACTGAATGCACACGCTAACTACTGCAAATAGTTCAGGCAAATATTATGCAAACTGTTTCTGTTGTGGCTTTATGTCCTGATCTCTGGAAAGAGGCCTTAATGCCAAGACTGACCGAAGCACTGCAGCATCGCTGTGATTCACACTTCAAAAGAAGTGTATAGAAGCTACCAAGCCACTCTCTGCTTGTCCTCAAACATATGTTGCAGTGTGGTGTTTGGACATCCATTTGGATGTCACAGTTGAACAGCAGTGATTTAAACAAGTATACTGCTGTGCCTGTTGCTCTCAGCTAGGTTGAGTATTCTCCGGTATCACTGATTTGCATGGCAGGCATTATATGTACAGTAAAATACCTTTCTGCCTTGTGTCTCTAACCTAGGGCCAGCCCTCTGTCCCACCTGCTCATTTGATTATCCAAGCAACAGCAGTGCAGCCTGCAGCTTGTACAAAGTGAGCAAATACTTTTTCACGGCACTGTAAACTCTGGTTAAAGTATGCAAATGGCTCACAGCAGGTTGAATATAAGTGGTGACATGTGGCCTGTCTCAGACTGAGGCATCACAGAAAGATGCATTGATTTTATTTATGGTCAAAAGCAACTGAACCCCCAAATTTCTTTCCACGTTACTGTTAAAGTAGCTTTTATTTTTATTCTCATTTTATCAATGTGGCTCAATCCATTCAGATGTAACTAACAGAAATTATGCTTTTGGGACTGGATTTCTTTGTTCAGACTGGTTTATCATGAAGTACAAAACTGGTGATCTGTGATTGTCTGCTGCCTCTGGGCCACTGTTCAGAAAAAATGATGACATGATACTGTACTATGTTTGATTCGGAGTCAACCTACTTTTATCCGATGTCCTGTGGTTTTATACAGGACTTAATAAAGTATAATACAGTATGTGCTGTGCACATTGTTAAAGTCCACCGTAAGGGCAATTGACAATGAAAACCCTATCCCCTAAATGTAAAGTTTATGATTGTCTGTACTGTATAATAAGGTTTGATCAATCTGACATCCACATATAAAAATGCAGTATGTATATATGACATAGCATTACACGAGTGTATTCATGTTGTGGGGCAAGTACATAAAACATAACAGTTTGTCTCCTCTCTGCAGTAGTTTGTGGCTCATCCTGTTTGATTTTCATGGCCTCTCTGCTCATGTGTTTTGTTTTCTCTTTCCCCTCACACACCCTAACTGGTCACAGCAGATAACCACCACTAGCCCAGTTCTCCTGAAATTGTCTTCCTGTTAAAAAGGAGTTCATTCTCTCCCATACTGCCATGTTCTAGGTCAGGGATGATCGACAGATCGTTGTAGCTCCATCAATAATAACACAGCACCTTTATCACACAATGTAAAGGAACTTGAGATATGATTGGGTGCTAACGCTGAATTAATCTGCAGACCTCTGTAAAAAACAGGAATTAATTTGTACTTTCCAGGCAATTTCTGCCTTTTTGTTAATATTATCGAAATCCTATTTGTTTCTAGAAGTGCTAAAAGCTCTACACCAGGGTGTCACACTCATTTTAAATCACAGACCCACAGCCCACTTTGATCTTAAGCAGGCGGGAGCAGTGTGTGGCGGAGGTGTGGTCCCGGGCGCGGCTGCAGGGGAGGAGTGGCGCAGTGAGCTCAATGGGGCGGTGCTGGAGAGGCAGGTGAGAACAGCTGATGGCGTTTGGACTGATGACAGTTTTCCTGCCTTTTTTAGTGAGACGGGAGAGGAGCGGAGGAGAGCCTGGGACTCAGCTGAGACCGGAGCTGTCAGACTGTGTACTGTCACAACAAACCAAAAACTATAAATAAACGTGGCCGCTGGCGACAAAGAACTGCGTGTGTGTACGCGTGTGAAGTGTATTTCACACAGTGAAACTCTCCTTTCTGTCAGTGTAAAGAAGTTACATATTTAATTGCTGTGAAGGAAGAAATCTGTCAGCACGACTCTTTGGATGTAAATTGTAAGAAATAAATGTGTAAAATTACAGAAAAAGTTCTGGTAGCTCATTATCCATACTGTCCAGTTTGTTTGTTTGTTTGTTTTTCTTAGTCATAAAAAACAGACATTTCTTTTGCAGAAAGTGAAAAACAGAAACTTTTCTGTTTTTCATAAAGTTACAGAGGGTCGTTTTGTAATTTGGGATAGTGTTTGAAAGTTGACATTTCTTCAGTATTGCATAGCCAAAATTAGGCTTTCTTGTCAGAGGTCATTTTGGGGAAAAAAATGAAAAAATGAAAATAAAGAAACAAGCCGACAAAAGTAGACTGGTGCGTAACAAGCAAGCAAATAATGAAGAAAACAGAGGTTTTTCACAGGAAACTGGTCTTGAAGTACACTGAGAGATAGAGCTCTGCAAGAAGTGGGATTTTATCGTGGTGGAAGCAAGACAGCCACAGTGTGGGGGATTACAATGTTTTGCAAATGTGAAGTGACATTTTGGTCTTCTTCTGTTGGTGGCTCAGTGAATTTTGGTCGAAGAGTGACGAAATCTGCAGTTTCACAATCTGTAACTGTCACAGTCTGGCTGAGGCAGACTGTATGTGTTATGAAGAGCAGACCCAAAATGCAGACACGAAGGAACTTGGACCAAAACTTGAGTGTCAACAAAAAGCGAGCCGTTTAATATGGCTGATAAAAAGTACAAAAACAAAAGGCAGATGCACACAAGAAAGAACCTAACTACAACTAAACTGGGAAAACTAGATGCTAAACACAAAAGGTAAAGAACAAAACCTTGAACATTGCAAAAAACCTAAACATGGAAAATCCTAGAAACATGACGTGGAACAACAGACAACCTGACAATGACACACTGAAAACAGAGGACTTAAATACACAGGAGGTGATTAGGGGAAGTGGGAACACATGGAGGAACAGCTGACTGACATGAGCCTAATGACAGGACAAGGGAAGTGAAACTAAATACAATGAACAAAGAACACACGACTCCTTCAAAATAAAACAGGAAACATGAGACAGACATGATAATACAAACTTGATAACATAAGACATAAGCATGAAACACAAAGGGTGAGGGAAACTTAAATACAGGGGAAGAAAACACAAGGAGTCTAATAACCAAATGAACTTCGCTAATCTAATGAACTTAAACATAAACAACATGCAAATAAACTAAAACTTAAAACGCTGGGTCAACAGACCCAGGAACATGACAGTAACATGTCAGGTTTCAGCGCTTGACGGCATGTCCGTGTATGTGTGATCCATGCTTTGTGGAATTTTTTTACCTGCTCTTTAATCATTTGTAGTTTTAGCTGTTAGTGGTTCTTGAAATTGTTTTATGGTCTTATAGCTGAGATTTGGACGTTTCTGTGGATACCACACAATTCTATGTTTTTACTCACAGATGTGGCGGTACATTCTGTAAACCACATGTTCTCCCTCTCAGAACCTGTAGAAATGTTTAGCTTATTTTAGAGTTTAGACATGTAGGAATGTTTAGTTTGTTTTAGAGTTTAGAAATGTGTTAAGATAGAATGTAGAATTATGGTAGAGACACTGACACTGCCCTGGATATAAATAAAGGCCTGACTGTGTCATGAACTTAGGAGTAGATCTTAGGAGACCCTCCCCAGTTGAACTGTGAAAGTAAGACAAAGAGGAGTTAATGCTGAGTGGAAATTCCCCAGAGGATACCTGTGTGGGGGTCTCAACATGTAACTTGATAACTGTGGTCTGGAAGGGAGATGGTTTTTATGGCCCCTAGGAAGAGACACACACCCACAGTGCTTAAACTGTTACACTCACACATCCACATGCACAGGCACTCACGTGCTCGTGCACATAGACACAGACACAGAGTTTGCAGCACATTGTGGGGGATTTATGATGGGGTCGCTTCTATAAAGCTGGGTGTAACTAACAAAGGGGTGAAGATCTTTACAGAGGGACACCGGCCTCGTCTTCCCTTCTAGAAGTGCATGCTTAAATGAAGATGAATAAAGATTTTGTAAAAATAACTACTGAGTTCCGGTGCCATCTCTGGATCCTTCGACGAATAAAAGAACCGGGGTAAAACTGATTTCGCAACAAACCCTACGTTCAACTTGTTTAAGGCACAGGTTAAAAACTGGTTATGGACAAATCAAGTGTGTGATCATGTATAAGTTGTATAGTTTTAATGTTTTATTTGGGAATAGAATGGTGTGTATGTGTGAGTTTGGTGATGGAGTTTTTATTATGAATGAATTATGAATTTTTTATGAATTATTATGTCTATTCTTTTATGTTTTATGGACAACAGATGGAAATTAGCCCTTGGCTATAATCTGGTATGTTTACATTCATGCAATTTTTTTTACATGTATGTTCATTAACATGCACTGTCCTAAATTAAAAAAAAAAAAGTGGGCATCAAAGGTACGGCCTTAGAGTGGTTCAGGACCTATTTATCTCAGAGAAGCTTCTCAAGCCACCTTGGTGGCTGTGTATCTGCCACTCTGGCATGTGGTGTTAACCTGGGGCTGATTTTTTTAAAACATGGCCAAGCCTACCACTTCTATGCGAATCACACCCAAATTTACATGCATATATAAAGAAACTATGTCAGCTCCTCTAAACCACTACTAGAGTGTCTGAAGTATATTAATGTGTGGGTGGCCTTAAATTTTAATTTCAGTGAAAGTAAGACTGAGGTTATTGTTTTCAGACCCAGTGGTGTGTGTGCTGCTCCTCTCTTTGACCTGGTTCTCATAACAAAAGGCTGCCCTCTGCAGCCGGCTGCAACAGTGACTTACCTCTGGAACAAACTGGACTGTGACTTTATAATAGATAAGCAGATAAATTCTATTATCAAAACAGAATCCTAGGTTATGAATACCATTACTGGTATTATGGTATTACCATACCAATACTTGACTCCCTGGTTTAACTCTCAAATGCGCACCTTAAAGCAGATAATTCGTAAGCTGGAGAGGAAGTGGAGTATCACAAATTTAGAAGATCATCATTTAGCCAGGAAAAATAGTTTCCTGTTTTATAAACAAGCCATCCATAAAGCCAGAACATCTTACTATCCATTATTGATTGAAAAAAATAAGAACAACTCTAGGTTTCTCTTCAGCATTGTAGCCAGGCTGAAAAAGAAGTCAGAGCTCTGTTGAGCCAACCATTCATTTAACGTTAACTAGTAATGACTTCACGAATTTCTTCACAAATACATTTTTAACCATTCAAAAAAAAAAAATTACTCGTAATCACCTCACAGATGTAGCATTAGCTACAGCTACTTTCAGTACTACTGATATTCATTTAGAGTCTTTTTCTCCAGTTGATCTTTCTGAGTTAACTTCAGTCTACCATTCAGTCACAGTAACATTCAGTCTTAAATATGATCAACCTATCTCTAATAATCAGCTATGTACCACAGACCTTCAAACTGCCCTAAAAATCTTAGAAATATGGTATCTAAACAGATTTTTTCTCTGGATGGCATTACCTTGGCGTCCAATAACACTGCGAGGAACCTTGAAGTTGTTTTTTACCAGGATATGTCCTTCAGTGCACATATTAATGAAATATGCAGGACTGCTTTCTTCCATTTGTGCAATATCTCTAAAATTTGACACATTCTGTCTCAGAGAGATGCTGAAAAACTATTTCATGCATTTATTATTACTAGGCTGGACTACTGTAATTCATTATTATCAGGATGTCCTAAATCTCTCTAAAAAACCTTCAGTTGATTTAAAATGCTGCAGCACTGCAGTATTGACAGGGACTAGAAAGAGGGAGCACATATCTCCTATATTGGCTTCTCTTAATTGGTTCTTTGTTAAATCCAGAATCAAATTTAAAATGCTGCTCCACACATACAAGGTCTTAAATAATCAGGTGACCCTAAATACTCCCTTAGTTACACTGCAATAGCTCTAGGCTGCTGGCGGATTCCCAGGATGCACTAAATATTTCTTCTTCAATTATCTTTTTCACTCACTATGTGTTTATGCGCCTCTTTCCATTCAGTTATTAGTTATTACTAACCTCTGACTCTCTTCCACAGCGTGTCTTTGTCCTATCTTCCTTCCCTTACCTTGCACCACTCACTGAAGATGGATGCCCCTCCCTGAGCCTAGTTCTGCTGAAGGTTTCTTCCTGTTAAAAATTAGTTTTTCCTTCCCATATTTGGCAAAATTAATTGATTCAATTCAAATTTAAACCACAACAACAGTTGCCTCAAAGCGCTTTATATTTTAAGGTTAAGACCTCACAGTAACACAAAGAAAACAGAGAAAATGGCAACAATCATATGAGCCCCTATGCACAACAGCTGGAAGGAAAAACTTCCTTTTAACAGGAAGAAACGTCCATCAGGCCAGGCTCAGGGAGGGGCAGCCATCTGCCAGGACAGGTTGGGGGTGAGGGGAGGAAGAGAGGAGAAAGACACAGATAACGGGGAAGAAGACAAGATGAAGACAGGCTGTGGAAGAGAACCAGAGAATAATACTAGCTAACTAGAATGTGCAATTCCTGGACAAATTGCATTGTTGTTGCTATAGAGTGAAAACAACTGTACCTAATAAAGTGCCAGACATTGTGAAATTGATGTCTTTATGTTACCCATAATGTAAGCTGTAAGAAAGCAAGAATGACAAAAAAAAATGTCATAGTCCTCAAAACCATTCAGCAGACAAAAGTAACCTGTTCAGAATGACTATGTCACTAAGCCAGTAAGTGACACAAAACTTACTGGCTTAGTGACTCAAAAAGAGTAGAGATATCATAGAGCATAAACTTTAAACATGAAAATCAGTGTCAGAATTATGGTAAATAGTTCAACCTGCAAACTTTTTACATGTACAGTATGGGTAACATGCTGTACATATCTCCTTATCAGATAAAGATTATGCGAATCGCTGCCTCATTGGGGTGGAGGGGTTTGTCTGTCCCAGGGATCCCAGGGGCTATGTTGGCTGAGGGCTTTTGCCCCCTGACAAATTGGTCCTGGGTGACGGACCAGACAAAAAGCGATTCAGAAGACCCCTGTGAGTACACGATCAAGGGAACAGTTCACCCTGCCCAGGACAGGGTTACCAGGGCCCTAACCTCCATGACCACCTCCAGGAGGGCCATCCTCCTGCAGGTTCACCACCAGCAGGAGGTGTGGGGTGCAATGTGTGCCGGGTGGACCGATCCCCGGCTACAAAGACTAGCAATTGGGACAATGGAATGGAAAGGTTGAGAGGTAATGGCTATATATAGTCGGGCTCACCTCAACGCATGGCTTTGGCTCTGGAATCAGTCTCCTGGAGAGGGGCTGGACTCTGTCTGGAGTTGCCCTTGTTGAGAGGTGGCGGGCTGGGGTGGGTATCCTAGTATCCCCTCATCTTGCTGCCTGTACCCCTGTTGGGGTTTCTCCCAGTTAATGAGAGAGTTTGTTCCCTGCGTCTTTGCGTCGGGGAACTTGTCCAGACTGTGGTCTGTGCAGCATGACGGTTCAGAGTAGCCTTCTTGGCTAGACATAGCCTGGGCGGGGTGCTTGAGGGTGCTCCACCTGGGAATTCTGTTGTCCTACTGGGAGACTTCAACGCTCATGTGGGCAACGGCAGTGAGACCTGGAGGGGGATGGGAGGAACGACCTCCCTCATCTGAACCTGCGGGGTGTTTTGTTGTTGGACTTCTGTGCAAGCCACAGTTTGTCCATAACGAACACCATGTTCCAACATAAGGGTGTCCAAAAGTGCATGTGGTACCAGGTGCCACGGGGGAGAACGCTGGACAGACATGGCACACCTAAATGTATAGTGAAGGTGCATAAGGAACGCCCGGCAGAGGCCCCAGTCCATGAGATCTTCAACACACACCTCCGGCAGAGCTTCAACAGCATTCCAGGGGAGACTGGGGACATTGAGTCCGAATGGACCATGTTCAGCAGCTCCATTGCCGAAGCCAAAGTGGTTCTTAGTTCTCTGTATGTATTCTTAGCTTCTGCCCTTGCCTTTGTATCTTTTTGGCCAGTTTATAGCATTAAAGCTGCCTTCCTTAGTATCATGAGTCTTGCATTTGGGTCTGTAACCTGCCTGAAAGGATTAAGAAAGGAAGAGAGTCCACAGAGACTTGATCACTGTTCCTCTACTCATTATGTTGCAGAGTATAGCATGGTGGAAAATGATGGAGAGAATCCCCCACTAAGCTTTTGGGTTGGCATGATTTTAGATTTTTTTTGTATTAATGCTTTGGTGTTTCTTTGTGTTTGGTGTGAGGTGTGGGCCACACCCATGTGGGAGTGGAGATTCTACTCTAGTCCAGCTGCCAGCTATATGGAGTTGAGTACTGGGAGCAGCTGATTGGGAAGGATTGGAGCCCTTCTCTATAAAGGGGAGAGGAAACGGGAAGGGGGGTTTGTTGTTGTTCTTTTAGTAGGACACTGGTGCAGCAGGGAAGCCTCGGAGACTCCAGGATGAAGTGTGCACATTTTAAAGGAACAGATTTTTAACCTGGCCTGGCTTTGCTTTTAAAACAATCTGAGGATGTTGGAGGGAAGACTCATTTTAATTGGGATTTGTGTGGACCTGCTGGGAGGAAAAAAACACTGGATTGGAGACTCTCTGTGCCCATGAACGGAAACTGGACAAGTTTTTGGGAAGTTTCAGCTTGAGAGTGGAAGCCCCAGGATTTGATGTGGAGACCCAACCTCGAACGACGCCAGGCCTGAAAAGATGGGTGGCAAGCCTTTCTGAGGAAGATGCAGGATTGATATGTTTTTGGCTGCTTGTTCTTCCAAGTGACCACCTTTCCCCTGTTTGTAACCAGGCTAACAACCCTGACCGCGGTGGCTTTGGGCCTTGGATTTCTGGCCAGAGTTGTGTCTTCAGCCAGTAGTTTGAGTCTGAGGAAAAAAATAAATCTTGTGTAAACCACTGCATGGCGTGTGTGGTGGTTCCTTACTGGTCAATATTAGAGCTACTACTTTCTTGTATGGAGGCCATTTTGGGCCTTACGTAACATCTGGCGTTCGTCGACAGGATTTGTGACCAGTATACAAAACCACCTGCCTTAGACTGATCAATATGGCTGATGAGCTATCTGAAACCATTAATATGGTGTCACCATTCTTTATTGGTGCACCTTGGGTACCAAAATTTTGTGGGCTTAATACGAATTATGAAGACTGGGAGAGCCAAATTAGTGCAATGCTCCGTGCTCAAAAGTGGTTCATAGAACAGCAGTGTGATTTTGTACTGAGTGCATTAGGAGGAGAACCACGATGCAAAATTCTTATTTTGGAGCAAGTAGAGTGGGATACGCCAGATAAGATCTTTCTTCAACTTAAAGAACTGCATGGGGATAAAACAGCTGTGGGTACCTTGCGTGCCATGTTTTATGAGTGCAGACAAAGGCCAGAAGAGCCTATTAGAAAGTTCACTTTGCGTTTAAGGGAGATAGGTCATTGCCTGCAAACAAAAGAGCCACAAGACCCTTGGTGTGCCGACCTGCACATGCGTGATCAGTTTGTCTTGGGCCTCAGAGAGGGTGAGATACAGTGAGATCTACGGCGTGTGTTAAGGCATGACCCTAATCTCTTGTTTGAACAGCTGTGTAATTGGAAGCAAATGCTTTGCATAGCTCGTATGAAGACTCCGCTTGTGCCATAGTAAAAGGGGATCTAAAGTGGCAGGATACCTTGAATTGGAAAGATAAATTTAAAGCAGAGATTCTTGCAGAAATGAAGGAGAAAATTATGGATCTCAAGAATACTCTTCAGGAGGAGCTGAGGGAATTTGTTTGACCAGCACCACTGCCACAGACGTGTCCAGCTCCCAGAGGTGAGAGAGAAAGGCAGAACTCTAGTTCCTATCAGTATAGGAGATGTGCTGAAGTGTCTGAGCCACCCCCAGCGACAAAGCAAATTTCATGGTTGGTGGAACGACCACGGCATAAGTGGGATGAACAAGGGCGACCCATCTGTAGTAAGTGTGGAGCCAGTGAACACATGGCAAGAGAGTGTTGGGGCACTCCATCTCAGATGGCTTTAAACGAGTAAATCCAGTCACTATGGGCCAGGTGACTGGAAAAGATGACCATGGTCCAGCCCAGCTAAATCACTCTCAATTTTTAGGGACATGCCGTCAAGTAGAGGTATTCGTTGACGGTAAGGAAGTGACATTTTTGCTAGATACTGGGTCTAATGTAACATTAATGCCAGAAGCCTGTTTTAAGACATTGTTTGGTGATCAGGAGCCAGGAAAAGAAAGTGAACTCAACTGGTTAAAGCTGAAGGCAGCAAATGGATTAGCTATTCCTTATGTGGGCTATGTGCTGGCTGAAGTACAGGTGGGAGGCATTACTTTGAAGGATATGGGAATTGTGATTTCAAAGGATGATCCCGATAATCGTAATGCATTACCTATCTTAGGTATGAATGTCATCGTTCCATCCTGGGATATGCTTTTCTCGAAACCTCAGATACAGACCCAGACCTGGCCTGTTGGCTCAACTGTAGACACTCAACAACCGTGGGCATCCACTTTTCAGGACTGTCAGAGAATTCAGGCGGGTGCTCCTGTACAACAGGTGGGGACCCTTCGACCAGCTTATCGCCATCTGGTGATGATCCCTGGGCACAGTGAGCAGGTGATTTGGGCCAGGGCTCCACAGACACTGAGGAAAGGACAATGTATTTTGGTGGAGCCACTGGAAGGGCCTAGTACAGTTGCTGTTGCTCGATCCCTAGGAATTGTCCGTAAAGGCCGAGTCCCCATCAAAGTAAGGAATCTCAACCCTTTTCCTATCACTTTACGACGTTACGAGGCCCTTGCTACATTCTCCACGGAAAATGTTGACATTCAGGAACCTTTTGAAGTTACTTTTGAGCAAACCAGGCCAGGTATTGTTGAAGTTGGTGTGTACCAGGTGAGCCCGGAACCACCTGGTAACGCTCATCATATTGAAGTTATGACACAAGGGAAGTCAGACCTATCTACAGAGGAGCAAGAAAAGTTAAATGGTCTCTTGAGGAAATGGGGCGATGTGTTTGCTGCCCACGAAGAGGATTATGGCCACACGGATGTAATCACGCACTCTATCCCTACAGGTATGGCACCTCCCATTAGAGAGCGGTACAGGCCAATTCCCCCTAAAATGTATCAGGAAGTGCAAGAGTTGCTGAATAATATGATTCGATCAGGGGTGGTGAGGGAGAGTACAAGTCCCTGGGCAGTACCCATCGTCCTGGTACGTAAAAAAAAAATGGGGAATTGAGATTTTGTGTGGATTACCACAAGTTAGATGCAGTGACACATAAAGATGCCCACCCACTACCTAGAATTGAAGAGACCTTGACAATGCTGACTAAATCAAAATACCATTCCACTCTTGATTTAGCTAGTGGGTATTGGCAAGTGAAAGTTTCCAAAGCTGACAGAGAAAAGACTGCATTTTGTACTCCTTTTGGCTTCTACGAATTTGAAAGAATGCCTTTTGGTTTGTGTAATGCCCCAGCAACATTCCAAAGGTTGATGCAAAGTTGCTTGGGAAGTCAAATCACAGAGTCTGCTTTGGTATACTTGGATGATGTGATAGTATACTCACCGGATTTCAACAGCCATCTAGAGCATCTGCAGGCAGTGTTTGCAAGATTGAAGAGCTATGGGTTGAAGTTGCGACCAGATAAATGTGTTCTTTTCCAGCAACGGGTTAAGTTCCTGGGTCACCTAGTGAGCAGTGAGGGTGTAGCTCCGGACCCTGATAAGATTGCCGCTGTACAGAATTGGCCAGCCCTGCAGACTATTCATCAGGTGTGTTTCTTTTTGGGCTTTGCCGGTTATTATCGGCGGTTCATTGCAGGATTTGCAAGTGTCGCTAGGCCTCTTAACTCATTGCTGGTCGGAGTACCTAAGAATAAAAAACAGAATATTCCCATAAACTGGGATGAGAATTGTCAACAGTCTTTTGATCTTCTGAAGCAGAAACTGCTAGAGGTGCCTATTTTAGCTTCTGCTGATTTCAAATTACCTTTCCGGCTCTACACGGATGCCAGTAAAGTGGGCCTTGGTGCAGTACTTTCTCAAGTACAAGATGGGAAAGAATGTGTGATAGCCTATGCTAGCAGAAGCTTGGCACCCACAGAAATAGATGATGCAAAGTATAGCTCCTTTAAATTGGAGCTGCTGGCTTTGAAATGGGCGGTGATGGAGAAATTTAAAGACTATTTATGGGGGTCTCTGTTTACAGTTTATACTGACAATAATCCATTGGTCCATTTATCGACTGCAAAAGTGGGCGCAGTGGAGCAACAGTGGGTAGCACAACTTGCAAATTATCAATTTGATATCAAGTACCGGCCCAGCCAGGAAAATGTGAATGCTGATGTTCTGTCTAGGATGCCATTACAGGTGCAACCCCAAGATCTGGTGTCCCCACAGAGGATGGGTGAAGGAGCATGGGTTCAGGCTGTGAACATTGATTGGGATCCAGGACACTGGAAAAGCTTACAGGAGCAGGACCCCACTTTGTATAAGGTGAGACAGTATGTGGCCCGAGGAACGAAACCATCGGGGGAGGAGAAGCATCAGGAGTCTACTGCAGTCTTAAATTACATGGGACAATGGTCACGGCTGCAGCTGTTGGAGGGTGTGTTGGTCCACAGGGGAGTGGATTCCAACACATATGAGGTTTATTATCAAATTCTCATTCCTTTGCAGGAACAACAATTAACATGGAAGGCTTTCCATGAAAGGAATGGTCATCTGGGGGTGGCAAAGACGCTCTCAATGTTGCTTTGTAGTTTTTACTGGCTTCAAATGGAGAAGAGAGTGTGTGACTGTACGGCATCCTGTGAACGGTGTGTATGTCATAAAGGCCATGGTGATGGTAAGGCCCCGCTCGTTCCTGTTTATACACATGCACCTCTCCAAATTGTGGCTGTTGATTTCCTTACACTAAATAGACCAGCAGACTCATACCAGTATATTTTGGTTGCTACTGATATGTTTACCAAGTATGCTTGGGCAATACCTACCAGGGATCAGACTGCTTCAACCACAGCTAAGATGTTGTTGAAACACATTATTCAGCCAACTGGATGTCCAGAGCAACTGCACTCAGACCAAGGCGCCAACTTTGAGTCTGCCCTCATAAAAGAACTCAACCAGACATTAATAAACATGTTGTCCACCCTGGTGGAAAAGAAGCGAACTCGGTGGGTGCAATATTTACCAGAACTGCTTCAGGCCTATAATAATTCTGTCCATGCATCTACAGGTTACACCCCCCACTACTTGATGTTTGGACGGAATGCTCGTCTGCCAGTTGAGCTGTCTATGGGGATAAAGAGATCCACAGAGCCAACAATCACCCAAGAGTGGGTTAAGAGACATCATGAACGCTTGAGGCTGGCATACCAAATGGTGGAGAACAGCAGTCAGAAGGCTGCAAGCCGGATGAAGGACAGGTATGATGTTGGAGCTAGAGCAGCTCCATTGCTCCCAGGAGAAAGGGTTTTAGTCCATACAACAAGAAGAGATGGACAAGGTAAACTGGCAGCACACTGAGAGTAAGAGATCCAAATCATGATATAGCGACAGTCTCAGATCAGTGGTTGCTTCTATGGAGCACAGCACAGCAGAGGCCAGGGTCAGATCACTATCCCCCCTCCTACTAGTCTGCCCCTGCTGTTCAGGAGGGTCTAAGGAGATCTGCCCGTGAGAATTTTGGGAAACCCCCATGTCGATATAGTTAGTAGAGTGCCCGAGGACGGGCTACGAAAAGGTTGGGGTGTGTGTTGCAGAGTATAGCATGGTGGAAAAGGATGGAGAGAATCCCCCACTAAGCTTTTGGGTTGGCATTACTTTAGATTTTTTTTGTATTAATGCTTTGGTGTTTCTTTATGTTTGGTGTGAGGTGTGGGCCACACCCATGTGGGAGTGGAGATTCTACTCTAGTCCAGCTGCCAGCTATATGGAGTTGAGTACTGGGAGCAGCTGATTGGGAAGGATTGGAGCCCTTCTCTATAAAGGGGAGAGGAAACGGGAAGGGGGTTTGTTGTTGTTCTTTAGTAGGACACTGGTGCAGCAGGGAAGCCTCGGAGACTCCAGGATGAAGTGTGCACAGAACAGATTTTTAACCTGGCCTGGTTTTGCTTTTAAAATAATCTGAGGATGTTGGAGGGAGGACTCATTTTAATTGGGATTTGTGTGGACCTGCTGGGAGGAAAAAACATTGGATTGGAGACTCTCTGTGCCCATGAAAGGAAACTGGACAAGTTTTTGGGAAGTTTCAGCTTGAGAGTGGAAGCCCCATGATTTGATGTGGAGACCCAACTTCGAACGCCTGAAAAGATGGGTGGCAAGCCTTTCTGAGGAAGATGCAGGATTGATATGTTTTTGGCTGCTTGTTCTTCCAAGTGACCACCTTTCCCCTGTTTGTAACCAGGCTAACAACCCTGACCGCGGTGGCTTTGGGCCTTGGATTTCTGGCCAGAGTTGTGTCTTCAGCCAGTAGTTTGAGTCTGAGGAAAAAAATAAATCTTGTGTAAACCATTGCAGTGCGTGTGTGGTGGTTCCTTACTGGTTAATATTAGAGCTACTACTTTCTTGGGCCTTACGTAACAAGTACATATGCTGTTTAGAGTGTTGTCTGTAATGTGTTCTGTGATGATCCTGATGAAGACCACGGCATAAAATGCATAGGTCAAGCAATCAAGTTTTCATATGAAAGGGTTTCAGGAAAAAAATGCACTTAAAACCTAGCTAAAAAAGAGATACAGTTACCAGCTTGTGGCGGAGGTGTGATCCCTGGCTCAGGTGCAGGGGAGGGGCGGTGCCAGGGAGGTTGGAGGGACAGGTCGATGTGATTGTGCTGATTAGGATTTCTCTTTTTCAGTGATGTTGGAGACCAGAGGGAAGTAGAGTGCACAGCTGACTGGAAGGTTGGCTGCCGTGTGTGTTGAGCTAGGAGAAAAATATAACTGTGCATGCAATAAAAGCAAAACAAACGGAAACACGGTGTGTTGGGTCGGAATCTTTACACAGCTGTTGATGGTTTTGCTTTGATTCAAGAGTTCAATGCATTTCTTACAGGTAATAAAATATACTTTTTGTAAAGCAAAATAAGATACACTGCTACATGAGTGGAACAGGAGTGTAAATGAAAAGGCAGTAAAACATTTTTACTGACTCAGCACTACTTTGAATACATGTATTAGCAGATACACACAAGATTATGACTGCACATGTTGCTTGTGCATGTAATCAAAGTCATAATCTAATCAGCTTCACTTCTAATTTTGAATGAGATGAATACAATTGTTTTTTATGTATTTTCTCTCCGAAGAGAGGATTTTCTGTCCCTTTCTATTTTGAAAGTGTGGATGTGTTTAGCCAGTGCTCCTTGGGGTGCAGACATGGCTTTCATCCTGAGGTTTCTTTCAGCAAAACAAGCAGCACCATCAGTAGCCATCCTTCTCAAATGTCCGCGCCGGTCAACCCACTGCATTAGTCTGTAATGTAAAGCTGCTTTTCATTGCCTGTTAACAAGCAAAGCAATATTCACAAACAACTGTAATTTTTTCCTTTAAAAGCTAACATTCTAGGGAACATTTAGGGAACTTAGTGGATCAGTTGAATGAGTTTTTCTTTTCTTTTCTTTTTTTGTGTACAGTATACACACATTTATGCCAGGACAGTAATCAGAATACTGCTGAAAACCTTTTCAGGCCTGGGAGCACTGAAAGCTGTTCAAATTAATTCACTTTAAACCAGTGTCATTTATTCATTTAAATCACAGAAATACTAATCAGAAGGAGATTTATATAGCAAAACAAGTTTTTTTAAAGAAAAAGGAAGATGATTCCTTAAGAACCAGATTGGGTTACCAGCTGTTTAACAGGAATGATTAGGGCTGAGGTGAAAAAGAAAAAAGAAAAGTATAAAAAGACAACAGATGCACACAAAAAGTAGAAATTGAAGGAGAGGGAAGACACTCATTTAAGGACATGCAGCAATGGCATATAAATGCACTGAGAGAGAAAGGTACTGATACTGTCAAGCATATCATTATACTTTGATGCATTTTGCCACTTTATTTTGATAGATGCTTTCTTATAAACAGTATTTCTAATTAGACTATGTTTTTTGTTGTTGTTTTCATTTCACTTAGCACAGTTTATTTTATTTCATAACTCAACTGACCATAAATAACCCTGTGATGCTAAATTGAATAAGTGATGTACTAAATGGCAGTTAATCAGTAATGGAATTTTGATGATAAATTGTTTATGATTTTAATGGAATACTGCCCATATCAGCAATGAAAGCAAATCTTGAAAACAAGAGCGTAAATCACATGTTTGTTTTCACTGACAAAATTTAAAGGCCTCGCACCACCACCGTCAACAAGGTCTATACTCAGACACTCCATAATGTTAAATTGGAATGATAAGGAAAAACAATGCAAAAGTTTTTGTGACTTCCTGACTGAATAAATCCCAGTGTCCCCTGCATGCTTTAAAAGAAGAGAAATTCTAGTCTGCCATCTAGTGACAGAAGCTATGTAGACAGATTAAGTGATAGAGATAGAGCAGACCTGCATAGATGTGCAGTTTATGTCCTTATTGACTAGGCAACAAATAGACAGGAAATAGATGGTATTTGGATAAATGAGGATATAATATTGTTATTGTAATGATATTTAAATTCAGCAATCATTGGCTCAAAAGTCAGCTTGATAAATTTCAGACTCTTCGTCCTAGTGATAATGCTCAACAACTATGGTTCACAAGTTTCTGAAGATGTTGATGTTAAAAATGATTCTTATCCATGATCATCAAAGTGTTTACCTTCCAGCTTTTTATATATATGGCACCAGAGCAAGTGGAAATACTGCATAATCAGAAGTAAGAAGAGATTCCAATAAAAAATAAATTCTTGTTGCAAATGTCAAGCAGCAAGTTAAGAATATGAAAGAGAAAAGAGCACGGCTTCTACAGGACAATGATCCCAGTAAAACCTTAAAATGCAACAACTATTCCTACAAACACAAATTAAAATCTTTAGAGTTCTCTGATTTGAACAGTACTGGAAATCTGTAGGGATCTTAAAAATGGTGTAAGACTGAGACTCTGCAGTAACATCAGTAACTTGGCCAAGGAGGTCACTGAACACTAACTAAGTAGACGCTGAAACTTTTGCATACCTTTACATTTTAAATGAATTTACATTTTTGACCAGCTGGAAAAACTGCCATAGCCCAAATGGACATTAACACAATCTGCCTTCAGAAAGAATTAATTTACAAAGGTTATGGAGGTTTTTCAGATCTGGGCCTCGGGTTTCATTTTAGTGAATGGTGATATTTACTCTGATTACAGTTTAACTTGTATGTAAATGCAACACAGAACAGGAAGCACAGGCCAGAATGTGATAAGAGCGGAAAGAAGTCTGTTATTTTAGTGTAGAGTGACCCAATCTCACAACTTTGCATGGATTCTGACCAATGTGTAGACTTTACCCTATCCTCAAATAATGTGCAATTTGACAGTGTACATTTGGTAGCACTTTATGTAATGTAATTATGCAACACATTATTAATATAATATCCCGAGGCTATAGGCATGAGCTGAAATTTACTTGGATTGTGATGGCTAATGGTATTTATGATATTGTATATATTACTGTGGAGGTATTTATAGTAAAAGTAAGAAAAGAAAGTTTTTTTCTTTGAAATTGTTCCTGATTTTTTGTTTAAAAAATGAAATGCAGTCTTAATCCACAGTGCTTTGTTGCATTTGTATATGTCCTTCACATTTTGAGTGTGAAATATATCGTATTCATACAGCAGCGACTGTGAACAAGGATGCACAACAATATTGGCGATTAATTTACAACATACAATTGCTAAAACTGAAGTCTCCTACAGTATTTTTCTGTTACTAGTGATCTCCTTTTATGTGCTGTTTTTAACATCATATATTGTGCATAAAGAAAAACCTATATGATTGTGTTTATAGTCTGCACAACAGTCCGTATATAATGGCACGTTCAGCTGATCTTTGACTCTAACATGACTTGGCTCGGTTGGGGCCAGCGGAGAGCCATGATTCAGTTGGATGTTGTGCAGGGGTGTGTTGTGGTATGTTTCTGGGAAAAGGGGTTATCTGCTGCTGATAAGAGCCACGTTTAAAAGGCTGTGCAGGAAGAGGTCCACTTACTTCACTACCAGCTGGAGGGAGCCACAACACGCGAATGCTGCTGCTCCTCATCGTATCCATTGTCAATATGCTTTTTGGTGTTGGAATGGTTTGCATGCCCCTGTCAGACAACGGGCCCCACATCGCCCACGGCTGGGCCCAGGTGGTCCGGCTCAGGCACCTTTACGCCACCAGACCGGGAATGCACCTGCTGATCAGTGAGGGTGGACAGATCCGTGGTTCTGCCGTCCAGACTCTGCACAGTAAGTGGAACACTTTGAAGCGCAGAGTCAAAAGGCTGCAAACTGCGGTACTTGTTACTAACCGCAGTGTTTCTTCGCTGTGGGAACATTTCCATTTTAGGCCTAATGGAGATTCGTCCAGTCGGTCCAGGCCGTGTTGTCATCAGAGGGGTAGCAACC
>NC_031965.2:8542557-8545057 GCF_001858045.2 Oreochromis niloticus
TGGCTGGCTGGGAAGCTGGCAGAAATATATAGTAATAGTGTGATTAAGCATAAATACTACATTTAGCAGAAATACTGTATTAAGCACAAATCCTATAAAAAGCAGAAATACTATATTAAGCAATATAAAAATCCTATAAAAATGGTATAAAAAGCAAAAATACTGTAATATGATTGTAGAAAAACTATAATTAATCAGAATACTATACTGGGTAGAAATACTATATTGAGCACAAATCTTATAAAATAGCAGAATAGTATGATTCAGCACAATAGTAATAACTTAAACAGAAAAACTGGAAAAGCAAAATGGACAGCTGAAAAAATGCTGAACATGCTAAGGGTCCTTCAAATGTACTTGTTAAATGAAAAAAAAACTGAGCAAAAAAAGTGTAACAGTCACACAATCAGAAATATGGAAACATATGGAAACACACATGCACAGAGAGACACACACAGGATCAAATTCAGTCAACCAGTCTAAATATATTGAATTTAAATCATACAATAAGATGCTCCCATAAAAATTCTGTCTCGCCCTCTCTCTCTCTCTCTCTCTCTCTCTGTCTCACACACACACACACACACACACACACACACACACAGGGAGAGAGAAGTAAGTTTCTAGCTCAGTCAAGCAGCCTGGGAGCTGCTGAATTGAATCCACCAATCAGAGAGCCTGTGCACTTTTCCGCCAAAACAGGTGCATGCAGCACAGAGAGACACAGGATTTTTGCAGTCTATTCTCATAATGACGACTCCCTCAAACAAATGACCATAATTTCCTAACTATAGGGCTAGAACGGTCATTCTTACACCGTTTTGTTCAGAAGAGATGGGGGAATCTTAAAGTGTTGACAATTTATCATTAAAATATGAATTATTAAAGATATTTGACTTCTAATGCACCATAACTGAGTAGAGCAAAGCAAAAACTGCCTTGACTTGCCCTCAAACAACGCTTTCTAACTCTAAATCTATTTGGAGTATCAATATCATTTTTTCACCGTAAGAGACAGCAGGCTTTGGTGAACAATCATGGAAATTTTCAGGTCTTTGTGGAAATCCAACAAAAAGTTATGACGAGAGAAAAAAGTGGTTCATTTCCAGAGTTTGAAATCTGAAGAAATCTGAGCGAAGGACGAATTTCCTACGCTCAAACAAGTGTAACTCATCTCAGAACGGTAATAGGTGAGAAAAAAATTCTTGAATTGTGAGCGTCAGGAGTGTCTGAAGATATACTGGGACAAGCCTCATGTTTTAACTTCGCTTCGTTAAGGAGATATGACGATTCGAATATGCCTCTCATTACAGAAATCAAGCGGTGATTTTGAACAAACTCTCCATTGACTTTCTATGGAGAGTTTTCAGACTTTGTGTTGCTCTGAGGAGATTTGCAAAAATTCTATAAGTCTCACAACAATGATGGTGACATTTTCGGAAAGCCAGCAAAAATACCTACGTTTTGATGTATAATTTGTGGAAGTTGAGTGAAAATTGAGCAAGTAGCAAGAAGTTGTTCGGACATGAAGAGAAGACTGCGAAACCTACAGTGGCACACTGGAAGCCAAGTGCATAGCAACCATAACAACGCATGTATTTTCTGAAAAATCACAATTTTGCAACTCAAAACTTTAAGAGGCATAAAAATAAAACGGTAAAAGATTTGAAAAATCTGATTTATTCCTGAATAGCCCAATAATTTGAGAACATTTTAAAGTTTGAATGGTTGTTCTACGTGAAAGTAGGAAAAAGTAGTTAAGTTTCAAAAACAAGCAAAATTTAGCAGAATTGCAGAAGTTTCCCATTCATTTCAATGGGACAAATTAAAGGAAAAAAGTGGAATATTTTAAAAAGTATAACAGTAATAAACACCAAAAGATATAGCGATCATTAGCAGAAATAGCAGAATAGTTTAAAATTTGAACGGTGAAAATCGGCTGAAAATTGTGGAAGTAGTTAAGTGCCAAAAAAAGTGAAAAAGTGGCAACTAGAATAATAACTAGAAAAATTTGCATTTCCTGCGAAAATGCAGTGTGGATGCTGTAATGCTGAAGCTGTCTGCTGAAACTAGCAGAAAAAGCTGAAAGTTGCAGAATTTGTAAAAGCTTGCAGAAGCAAAGGAACTTTGCTAAAATGTAGTAACTTAGCAGAACTGTAATATCTTAGAGGAAACATAATACTTGGCAGAAATACAATAGCATAGCAGAACTTAGCAGAAATAATGTAACTTACCAGAAACACGATAACTTGTCAAAAATACAAGAATTTAGGAGAAATAGTATAAGATAACAGAAAGAATATATTTAGCCAAACATTCTTAAACTTAACAAAAATACTATGATTTAGCAGAAATACTATGATTGAGCAGAAGTACTAAGATGTAGTAAAAGTACTTTGATTTAACAGAAATACAATTATGGAGGAGTAATACTTTAAAATGGGAGAAATATTGATACACACACATACACAGAGCCTAAAGGGAACAGTATTTGTGCCAT